>NW_023277405.1:0-128277 GCF_003668045.3 Cricetulus griseus | reverse complement strand
GCATATGGACTTCAAATTTCTTTTCTTATGTTTAATGCTTTATAACCAGCCATTCCTAATTTATTTGCATCCATAAAAAATGTAAAAGTCCAAGAAAGATGTGTTTTGTTTGTTTGTTTGTTCGTTTTTTCACTATGTGGGGGAAGAATCCATTCAGTTCTTTTTATAAATTAAGGTCCATTACTTTTTGGATATTTGTTGTTAACTTCTCCTAAGAAATTGCTAAAAGCAATTTCAGTTGTGAGATCTAATCGATCCACTTAGGAATTTTGTAATTTTTGTTCTATTGTGCCCATTTCTTTTCTGCTTCAGCTGTTAATTATCTTGGGCTGTTTAAATCTGAGTCACATTTCAAAATTCAAAACAAATTACTTAATTCTTGAGCAGACAATCTAATGGTAGGCTGTAATCAGTTAACACCACCCTATAATTTTTGAAAATCCATTAAGAGTGCAATTGATCTCTATTAATCTATATCTTTTGTGGCTGGATCCCCTGTTTACTTAGTTTAAACCCTAAATAATTAAGAGAATTTCCTCTTTGTATTTTTTTTTCAGGAGAAACTTGTAATCCCCAACAGGCTGAAATTTCTTGTATTACATTAAATATTCTTTCTAAGGTATCTGTATCAGAAGCAATCAATAAAATATCATCCATATAATGGTAAATAATGTGTTGAGGAAATTGTTCATGAACCATTTCCAGTGTTGATGCACAAAATATTGACATAAACTTGAACTGTTTACCATTCCTTGAGGAAGGGTCTCCTATTTGATATCTCATTATAGCCTGGGCATTATTGTATGTAGGCACTATAAAAGCAAGGTTTTCTCTATCTTGTTCTTATAAGGTGATGGTAAAGAAATAATTTTGCAAATCAATAACTATAACAGGCCAATCTTTAGATAATAAAGAGGGTAAAGAAATTCTAGGCTGTAAAGATCCTGTATGTTGAATTACCTTATTTACAGCTTTCAAATCATTTAATGTTCTCCATTTTTCAGATTTGTTTTTTATTACAAATGCAGGAGAATTCCAAGGACTAGTAGTTTCCTCAATGTGCTTAGCATTTAACTGATCTTCTGCTATTTCTTCAAACCCCTGTCATTTTTCTTTAGTCAAGTCCAATTCTTCCACCCACACAGGCTTATTAGTTAACTATTTTAAAGGCAGAGCAGTTGGGTTCATGGCATTGGCCCTTACTCCAAATTTGGATAGCCAATTCTATTTTGTCCTGCTGTTGGACAACCTGTGCAGTCTATGAATCTCTTTGATATTTTTTAAAATACCTTTTCCAGGAATGTATCCTATTTTTAACATCATTTTACAAGCTGTTTTTGAAAGTGTAGGATTATTAATTTGAGCTTCCCATTGTAACAAATCTCTCCCTGATACATTCATTGCTTTACCTGCCACACAAGGCTTTAATATCTCTATTTGCCCTTCAGGTCCTACACATTTAATCCACTCTATGCTTTGTTTCACCTGAGATAATGTTCCAATGCTTCAAAACTAAGTGGAGACTTCTTGTAAAGGTCAGTTGGCATCTCAAGATTCTTGGGTTATTACAGATACATCAGCTTCCGTGTCCACTAAAACTTTTAAATCTTTACTTGTAATTTTAGCTTTGGCTTCTCATCATGAATAACATTTCGTCAAAATACTTTCTTTCCAGTATTTTCAAAACCTTCTTTCTTACATTTTGGAGCTGCCTTACCTTTAAAATATGTGATTAATAAGAATTGAGCAATTCTATCACCAACTTTTAACTGTATAGTCCTCTTTACATAAACCATCCATAAAACATTAAAGGCAATCTATATGTGGTTTTAAGAGGTAACATTAGGCAATATCCATGGGTATTTTCACAAAATTTTAAAAAGAGTATTTTTTTTTGTTAGATTCTAAGTAACATGTAATATACCTTGCCAATTATTAGCAGTGTGGGACAAACAGTCTACTTGTATTTTATTTTGTGGAAAGATAATTTTTGTAAGCTCTTTATCAGTAAGAGATTATTTTTTATGAGCTTTTGCCTTAGTAGACAAATTATTTAATAAACTAACAACCTGTTCTGTTTCAGGTATTACATTTTACAGAATTTAACCAACAATTTCCAGAAAGCAACTTAATGAGCAGAGTCAAGTTCTCAGTAATGATAAACAAACAAAAGCACACCCAAGAGTATAGTGTAAATCATGACTTTTGCTCTTTTAATTCATTACTATGAAAATTAAGCATTCATTTAAACTAGATAGTCAAGAGAACACATCCTCCATACAGAGAATGATTAAAACCTCTGGAAATTTAAACAGCATTGGCTACTACTACTTTAAGCCCTGACCACAATTGTTTTTTACTAGAAATTGTTGAGCTTGTTTAAATTTTTTTCTTTCTCCCATGAAGCAATCATAGATAATGAGCTATTCCCACTATTAGGGGAAAAAAAGAAAACATTTCCCACAAAAGGACCATTAATAGTGAGTTATTTCTTCTCCAAGGGAAAAAAGAAAGAAACAAAACATTTAAACCACAATTAAGCAAACAAACAAGAAAATGCTAAGCTCTGGGCCAGCTGTGCTAGCTCAGGCTGCAGCAGCACACCCCCCCAATTACCCCCCCCCCACTGGTCATTCTTTGAAATTCATGTGCCACAGCTCTGTGGTGGTGAGGTCTTGGCTGAAACTGCATACAACCAGGAGTTCTGAGTTCCATCTAAATTTCTTTCTTGGATCAGAAAGAGACTTTTTTCTTCCTTTATTTCTACTTGGAAGGGGTCTGTTTTTTCCCCTTTAGTTTTCATTTATAGACCTATTGATCTGTAGGCCTTGATTCAACATTTTCCCTTTTTTCTACCAGGAAAATTCTTTTCTAGGTCAACTTCTTTTTTTCCATTGAGAAATTTTTGTTTTGTTTTGTTTTGTTTTGTTTTTTGTTTTTCGAGACAGAGTTTCTATGTATAGCTTTGGCTGTGCTGGAACTCACTCTGCAGACCCACCTGGCCTCCAACTGACAGAGATCTGCCAGCCTCTGCCTTCCAAGTGTTGACATTAAAGGCATGGGCTCCCTGAGAAATGGCTCAGAGGTTAAGAGAAATTTCCATTGTAAATTTCCTTTCCTTCCGTCTTCTCTACTGAGAAGGGCCTATTTCCTTCATTTATTCTTTGTCTCAGGAGCTATTCTATCTTTAATATTTGCAGTGATTGTGCAGTTACTGCTTTTCTTTTAACAAGCATTTTAGCAACTGTTTATTCTGTTGTTCCTGAGATGGGGAGTTTACATTCCCCATGACCCTGCCCAAACCCTGCTCTTACCCTGAGAGCATAGTTTTGTACCTCCAGTCCTAGAGTCTCTGAGTCCCTTTTTGCTTCAAGCCCTGTGACATGGGCACCAAGTGTAGTGTTGGACGTTCAGTTTCACCTGGGTCCATGGAAGGGGACACTCTAGGATACAACCACAGGCTGGGAGCCAGTTTCTGGTGAACTGACTACCTGTTGCTTTGCAAAAGGATTTTTTTATTGTTACACAATTTACTGACCTTGTCAAGTCAGTTTCCGAATATCAAAACCTCTTCTCTGAAGCTCCCCAAAGAGACAAATGCCAAAGCAATTCTCTGTCACGTGTCATCTTGGGGTTCCAAGTTCCTTTACAGCCACACACTTAGAAGGACACAAATGCCAGTGTTTTCATGAGGGAGATTATGCATAGAGATTGAAAGCATAAATTTCCCCAAACCAAGGCTGACCTGATCTGTATGTAACAGACAACTGTGAACATCCAACAGGACAAAGTCTTTAGGTTACTGAGCAGTTAACTGGCAGGTGGATTCTAGAGTACTGAAAGAACAGAAATGTGTACTTAGGGAGATAACATTTTCAGTAGGTGTTTGCTTTTTCCAGTTTACAAGATCCCTGTCTGCTTCCATAGCTTTTCAATGTCTCAATTGTTCTTTATGTATTTACACAAACTACTTCTGAGAAGGATACTTATTTCATAGCTGAAGAAATGTCAGGGTGCTTATGGATTTGTGCTGCCCTTCAGTGGAAAGGCCCCTTGACACATCAGTGAAATACCAACACAAGTGACTGGTGTTCTCTTGTAAGATTAGTTATTTGTGGTTCATATATGTGACATCATAGCTGGGTGGGACTGTTGCTTACCCCTCTCCTTTAGAAACTTGCATGGTGCCTTCTGGTACCATGAAGACCTCAATCATATACAAAGTACTGACGGCAACTAACCCAGCGAGGTGACCCTCCCCAGGGAAGAGCATACCAACTGATAGTGCCAAATGGTCAGCCCTGACAACGTGCATATGGCAGCATTTTATGGACACACCGGGTTATATCTGGGAATATATATGTATATATGGTGGAGACTAGCTCCAGCAGGGTTCAGGTCCCAAAGAGGAGGTGTGGAATTGGCAAAGGGAGTAGAGACTGACATGATCTGAGGGTGAATCAGGATGGCTGTCCATTTATTGGAAAAAGAATAATCACACAAAGGATTAGATGAGAAAAGGGGGCAGGTGAGCTGGGGTGTGGCTCATGAACAGGGATTGAGGAAGCTAGCATTGACTTTGATAAGTTAATAGGCACCAGACGTATATTAATGGAAAGGCCACAAGTTCCTCTTGCCAAAGATAAGAATGACTCCCTTTTTAGCAAGCAGGAACTGTCTTCAAGCCCCTGAGGGAATGGGGGCTTTTGTATCAATGCCTGACCTTGGGAAAAGGACTTTCTTGAGGGATCAGACATACCATTATAGAATATTGCAACTTTTTATATGGCTTAGTTTATCAAATAGCTAAAGGTCAGAGTAAGCAAAGACGAAGCTAGACAAATATTACTGTGAACCCCAGTAGACCTTAGGAATTTATAAATCTTGATTATCAAATACACTTTATTTATCAAGCAGCTTGGTGTTAACTTGTATGGAAGTAGGCAGAGTTATCACACTTTATGGTTCTACAGTGGCAGGGATATTTTTTCCGAAGAATTATTTTGTTTAAAGAGGCTAACATTGAATATAAACTCATCCTCCACTGAAGCCCACAGGTCAGGTATAAAAGTGAGACTCATTAAAGGGCACTGGAGAATTGTGATCCACAAAGTGGAAATGCTGGAACTTTGTCAAGCAGCAGTGGTCGCCATGCTGTCCACACCGTATATATACATATACACATGCAACAACAACTGATGAAAAAAAGAGGCAGTGAAAACGACAAAGAGTGTGGAGAGGTATATGGGAGTGTTTGGAGGGAAGGAAAAGAAGGGAACAATATAATTAAAATATAATTGAAATTTCAAATATAAAAACTACAGTTAATGATATGTTTTTCAGTAACAATTGGTACAGGCTTTTGCTCTTAAAAGGTTAGACATGTACCAAGGTGATCCTAAAGACTGTTTCCCTGAAAACATGTTTGCAGCCACCAATGGGAAAGGACCTATTCTGCCAGAGGCAGGGTCTTTAAAAAGCCAGCTCTGCCTTAATCTTTAACATATCAATGATGTGAAATATCCCAGTTTTATCTAGCCTGCTTTTTACTATAGTGGTTTTTCTTGTCTCTGTGTAACCTGGATCAACTACTGAGCCATGTCTGCTATCTACTGTATTTTGTAGAATGAAATGCTGTCCATTTAAACCAGTTGCATCATCATCATCATCACTATTATAATCACAATCATCATCATCATGTTTTGACAAGAGAGAACCAAGAAAAACCCTAGTGGAAAACTTGGGTTTAGACTGTCATTAGATCCTAGAGTAAATTGTTAACTGCCACAGGGTGGTGTTATCAAACAAGACTAAAAAACTAGAACAGTTCAGGTTTCAAAAAACACATGCTTTCTATATTTGATTCGTTTTTGCTCTATATTTCTTGTTTCTATATTTTAGCTGAATAGATATTTTACAGATGATTTTTGGTTATGTTTCTAACAATTCTGTTGAGTCCAATAGGTCACTAGTTATCAAACTGTTAGATACAAATTACAGATGCTAAAAGATGGAGGAACTCAGAAAGTCACTTACAAAGTTGTTCAAAAATGTCTGTGCTGACTTCAATGTGGGGATATATAAAATCGGTTATAATTAGTGTTCTAATGGTTGTGAGAACTGAGTAAATGAATAGTCCTTTCGTATGTCCCAGATTGACCACAGAGTGGTCACATGGCACAAATTCAAATAGCTCTGGAGCAATGCAAAAAGTTTGAAAACTGAGTCAACACCAAATTATTGCCTACAGACCATGGAAAGAGCTTCACAATGGAAACTGATAGACTTAGAAAGTAGATTGCTTGTCAAGGCAAAATATCAACATATCCAGCAGGATTTAAGCTCCCCACCTACCCTAGTCTACTAATGGTGGAACCAGTGTCCCCACAGCTCTAGCAAGCCAGATTTGGCTATGCATGATCATGTCCAATATGGACACACTGAGAAATGGACAATGAGATTCAGTGACCTGTAAATTTTATCTTCTAGGTAGTCAAACGTGGTTTAAGTTTAAACTCAGAAGAAGAGGCATACATAACTTAAGAAGTTCTATTCAAAGTGTGGTCTTACTGTGTCTTACTGAGATGGTCACCAATCATTGTGGTCTGAGTTCTAGTCTTTCCTGCAAGATAGTTTGACAAGTTTGACTCACCATGGGCACTGTGTGAAATCCCAATTCCTCCCCATAACCAGAAGATAATTTCTTCCTTTGGCTGGCACCAGGCTGCCACAGGCCAGCCCCAGAAATGGCTGGGTTCCCAAGAGGAGGTAAGGAGTTGTCGAGGGAAGATTGAGTCAGGCACAGTAGTTGGAAAAATCTTGTAGTTATGACTGCCTAGCAATCAGATTGCTTCTGAATATAGATCTCATAAAACAAAGACAGACACATCATTTTTCCAAGAGACACAGACCATATTATTCTGTTTCTGCACCTGTGTTTGACTTTGATTACATATCTGGGGCTGCAGATTTAGTTATAGTTAGCAAATACAGGTAGAACAGATTTTGCTTTCATTATCAACCTTATAGTCCCACTTCTAAGAATATCTAGAGACTTTCTGCCATAGCAAGCATACTTAATATATGGCAACCTGTTCTCAGGCTGGCAGCATTTGCAGTTTCTGCTGTGGAATAATCCTTCTGTATACTGTGAATATGTATTACTTTCATTAGTTTGATAAAGAAGCTCACTGGTCAATAGTTGAACAGGATAGAGTTAGCAGGGAGGGCCAAACTGAGAATGATGGGAAGAAGACCATGAGTCAGGAGTCCTCAGCCAGACACAGAGAAAACAGAATGAATGTGCCCTGGTAATAAAGGTGGCAGAGCATAAATAATGGATACGGGTTAATTTAAAATGTAAAAGCTAGTTAGTAATAAGCCTGAGCTATTGGCCAAACATTTGTAGTTAATATTAAGACTCTGTGTGGTAATTTGGAAGCATGCTGGTGGAACAGGAAAGATCTCTCTACAGTTTCAAAATGATAGACAAATAGAAAACATCTGAGCCAGTTCAAGTGCATCACCATGCTTTGAGTCATGTATTATTAACCTTTCATAGTCAAAGTGCTACTAGCAAGTATTCCTCAGTCACCTAACTCCTTTTCTTATATCCTTACATCAACTATGTATACAATTATGTAGGGAAAAAGTTGTTTTAGCTAATCTAAATTTGTACTGAGTTCTTTTCTCTCGGGGCATACCCTGTAAGACCTCCTATCTTGTAAGCTACATTTTCAAGAAACTCTAACATATTGTAGTAGGAAGACTGTGATCTGTTGCCAATTCCCTTAATCAGTTGGAACCTGTCAGCTTCTTGTAAGTTTATACTGTTTTAATTATATTATTTCTGAGTTTACTTAAGGGCGGATGTACCAAGAAGTTCCTGGAACCATGGTCTCATAAAGAAACTTCTAGCATCTTTGTGCTTATCACAATCTCGAGGGCATAAGGAAGACTTCTGAGTATGGCCAGATAAGATTATTTCCCTGCAAGCAGAAGCAGCAGTATGTTTAGGACTTTCCTAAAGGGACTCTGCCATAATTTTCTTAGGAAAAGACAAAAAATTTGAAGCAAGCTTTGAATAAATACTGGCTAGGTTGATGGACTCTTTGGCCAGGTTCATCTCTGGTTTCCCAGAAAATGTCCCAAGTCACATTTTGCAGGGGCTTAAGAGGCAAAACCTATAATTTACTACATTTCCAACAAGGTCCAATCAGGGGCAAGCATACTTCCTCATGTCCTTCCTACCTGTATACCTTCTGCCTATATCTAATCAGGGACAAGGTATGTCAGGTATATCCTGACATATTTCCTGCCCAGGTATGATTAAGCACATCTGGTCCAGATGGGTCAAACTTGTTTAGGGGAGTGAAATTATGAGGAATGTTATCTCCCATAAACAATAGTCTCCAGCATTTCAGGAACTATCTGTCCTTGGGGAAGAGGCCTGCAGATCAGAGTCTTTTTTTGTTTCACGGATCTCACAAGCATAGTAACTAAAACTTAAAATATAGCTTTGGCTCTCAAAACAGGGGGTGAAAGTCCCCAGGGATCTACTGGAGACTATTTGCAGCCTGGTGCCCTCAGTCTACTCATAAGATGGAAATGAACCATGCCCTAAAAATGATTTTGAACAAAATATGTCAAGACAAATTGAACATGGAAAAAAATTCTGCCTATCTCCCTTCTTTGCTCTTAGAAGTGGATTGCAATTGAGTTCCTGTGGAATTACCTATGGAGAATTTTAAAAATAGTTTTGCAATGAAGACACTTTGCACATACTTAGAATATTGAAGTAGAAGGAAAGAAACATGTACACCAGGTCAAATAAGTTCTGGTTCGGATGTGTGGTCTTTTTCTCTAGGACAAAATTGCATCCTGAGAACCCATAGTTCTGGTTCTGAAAGAAGACCCTGAATGTGTTATTACACTAGCACATTTCAGCCAAGACTGAATCTTGTTAAAGAGAAAACAGGGCCCAGAAGATCAGCTAATTGAGACGTACAATGTGGTTTTAACCATTCACATACTTCTTTAAAACTTGACAAGCATTAAGCTATGGATCTGTCACACTCCAGTAAAGAGGGTAAGATAAAGACCTCCCACACACCCCTAAAAAACTTTCTGCCTCTCTATGCAACCAAGAGCAATGTCCTAGAATACTTCAAAGAGATGGATCTGAAAAAGAGAGCTTAGATAAGCACAGTAGACACTGATAGCACTCTTGGCTTCCTTTGCCTTTTCCTTAGTGAAAATCAGATGCAGTCTATCCTGTTCACAGAATAAACTCTTGGACTTTCTGTGGTGTAACCCTGAGCTAACTGCTGAGTGGGTGGGAAGCTTCCTATCTTAACCAGTAGACTGCCTTGGAATATCCACCCAACCACTCTGTCTATTTGCAAAGGGCTGTCTAAGTGGTCAGAGAATTTAGGAGAAGACTTTTTCCTTTATCTGTCAAACAATGCCTCCTGTAGAGGTGAAGACCTCACAAGGCTCCACCCCTTCCTGAGGATCTATAGGCAGAACCAAAACCCTTTTCACAAGAGACTCACATAATCCCTAAGCAAAGAATATGCCTGCAGGACAGACTATACCCAGTGAAGCCAGGAGAAACAGATTGTTACCCTGAAGCAACAATGGTAATAACACATTCAGGATCTTCTTTCAGAACCAGAACTATGGCAAAGATCAACCAGACCACATTTTGATGACCAGGACTACTTACTTAATGTGTGCTTCTTGGTCCTTGTCCAAAGATGAACTTGGGGTTACTGGTCCTCTGTATGTGTTCATCTTTGCAGTATAGCTACATTGACTAAATCTCTCTATTTTTAATTACTCATCTCTTAAGTTGGCATGTTGGGATTGGAGGCTGACCTTATCCTATTGGAACTGCTGGGGAAGCAGGGTTTTTTTGTTTGTTTGTTTGTTTGATTTTTTTATGTTTTTTGTTTGTTTGTTTTTTGTTGTTGTTCTAAACTCCACTCACCAAGGCTTGTCATATGTATGCAAAGAACACAGTGAGTATAATGGAATTTACTGTAACTTGGTGAGTCAAGAGACCTCAACCATGGACTGAGAGTGACATGTAAGCTATGGCTTTACTTTACCTATTTATAAAACACCTGCCTGATTTGAAAGAAATATTTGAATTATATGTGTAGTTTTCTTCTGTAGAACCTCTTAATCACTGAGCCATCTCTCCAGCTTCCACATATCTAATTTTGTGACAGTTCTTTGGGCATATCATCTAATACCATTATCATGATACTCCATATTACAATGGGAGAGCTGGCAAAGGCTCTGTTCTTGCCATGTGGAAAGGCCTGGAGGAAACCCTGTATGTTGTCTTATAAGATTTGCTCTCAATTCTTTGACAACAGCATAGCACAGGTTGAATTTTCTCTTTCTAACTTGACTCCATGTGAATCAAGGGAGCCAATCGGGAAGACTACTTCCCTTACTGCAGTGGGTCACTCACAGTTTCTTCTTTGGGTTCCTTCTGCTTTATGCCGTAATCTGTTGATCTAATTACCAAAATTCCTCGGAATCACAAAAGTGTGAACAATAACGAGAGCAATTACCTTCTGAAGCTTCTTGTAATACACCTGAGGGAAGTTTGAAAGGAGCTGTGGGGCTTGGGTGAAGAACAACCTTGGTTAGGATGCATTCTCCATAGAGAAGGTTGGGGAAAACATGCCTGGCATCCAGAGAATTATCTCACCAGTTCCTACACTCAACAGTTACAATTGAAAAAGAAAGAGAAAGCACTGAGACTCTGCAGTTCCTCAACAGAGGGATATGTGAGCTCAGACAATCCAGAAATAAACTCTCAGTGTATTCCTCAAAGGCCAGAATAGGAGTAGAGAAAACAAGCTTCTCATAAGCAATTGCAGGTATGGCCACATTCAAAGATGGTATTTTTTTTTTTTTTTGCAATTGACTTATTTGTATTTTAAGGACATTCTTTGCTATTCTCATTTGTTATTTTATGATTGACTCTACTCCATCTGGAGAGGTATGCAAGGTATCAAAGGGAACTGAGATTATCTAGAGGGAAATGATCACCCCAGATAAATGGGAATGGATGCAGCGTACAAATGGCCTGCACACTCACCTCAATGACCTTTGTTTGTGTCCTTCGTTGGCACTTGAGATTAAAATAAGGAAAAGAGGATGTCTACATTTCACCATTTGGTAAGGATATGGATATGGCCAGCAGTCAGTCAGGCCTGGTAGTTCACCACTATCTTCAGTGTATCTGTCTACACTGGAACTGCATTTTGTTGCATCAGAATATGTTATTGGATTTGGGGAAAGCTCTGGGTTATGTTTTTCCAGTAACTAGGAGAAGCCCTTGTACTCTGAAGAAACAAGTAGACAGCAGGGTGGTTGGTAGATGGAGTTCTAAGACAGACTCTAGAGACGTTTCCGTGAAAACACTACTTCAGTACTGAAGGCAGCTGAGGGCATGGGTAGTCTTTCCATGTATTTGCAATCTTATTTCAGTACTGTAGAGACCAACGTCTCACTATGTTAACTGTTATTATTGAATACACTTAAAAATAATCCCATCTTTCTTGTCAATTATAATAGTATTCAAATAAAATCCACAATTGTATAAACAATGATAAAAGTATTTTATTAGTGCAAAATGCAGTTCTTAAGGACAAAACAAACAAACAAACAACAGCAGCAACAAAAAAATCATATTATCATCTCAGTAGGTACAGCAAAGGCCTTTGGCAAAAACCAAAATGCTTTAATGAGAAAAGTCCTAGAGACAGTACGAGTGGAAGAATCACAGTTCAACATAATATAGGCTATATATAACAAACCCATAGCCGACATCATCCTAAATAGAGGAAATCTCAAGGGACTCTCATTAGTATCAGGGATGAATACATGGCTGTCCACTGTCTTACTCCTTTTCAGTACAGTGCTAGAGGCACTATAGGAGCAATGACTGTGGCTCCCAGTAATGTCAGAAACTACACCCATAAAATCTTGTCAACATGAGTACCTAATCATGAGCTGAAAAAGAACAACAACAGTAAACATAGCAAAGCAGATGGGGAAATACTATTGGGCCTTAACCCCACACAGAGTGGTGAGTGGAAAAAATAGTTTTCTCCAGGGAAGAATCCCAACTGGCTGTCCAGTGCCAGATTATTAGACCTGAAAACAAGCATACACTCCTCAAGATTATACAAACTGAGCAGGTTATGAACACACACACACACACAGTCACACACACACACACAGGTAAAAACAAGACAGAGCCCATGGATTTGAAATAGAGCAAGGAGGGATTTATGGGAGGGTTTGGAGAAAGAAAAGGGATAGGAGAAATGATAGAATTATAATCTCAAATACAAAAGAAAAATTTTAGCTAAATTTTAGCTAAATTTTCCTTTCTTAGCTAAGGAAAAGAAGAGAAATTAAAGAGATACAAGTAGGAAAAGAAGTTAAATTATCCTTATTTTCAGATGATATGATATCATACTAAGAGATGCAAAAACTTGCCAGAAACATCAAGAAACAATTGAAAATTTTAACAAAGTGACATGACACAAAATCTGTAGAGGAAAAAAGGCCTGTGCACACAAATAAGGACTGCAGTAGGCAAGAAAGTTAAATACATAACTAGCCTCGTCAATGGAATGGGTTGCATAGCTGCTCTTCCTGTAAAGCTAGATAGAAATGATGTCATTTCACAACCTGGTGATCCTTTGCTGTCTGATGAGACAGGCTCTGCCTGAAGCTCTCTGAATCTCTCAGATTTTATAGTTTTGCTTACCCAAGACCTTTTCCCCTAAATCTTGAGCAATGCTCCTAGACCATAAAACCCACTCTATGAGTGACATCACTGGTATTTCACAATAGCCTAAGTGACTTCTATTTTATGTTAGGGCCAGGCCAATCCTGACACCCACAGGTGTTATGTTTATCTCAGTCAAGCTCCATATATTATAAATATTGGGCTCTACATCTGAGTCAACAGTCCCCATTCTTGTGAAAGAAGCCAGATGTCCTTTTTAAGGCATCTCATGCTCGCTTCAGCAGCACATATACTAAAATTGTAAGGCATCTCAGTGTAAACATGTCTTAAATTGTTGTGTACTTCTGACTGAGTTCATTGTTATCTGAATACCTTTTTTTTTTCTTCAAAAATTGTGTTGTGCTTAAATATGACCAAAGTAAAATGATCCAGGACAGACTCTAGAAGTTCTGGTCCAGCACCAGTTACAGTAAAATTGGGCTGAGCTGAGTTTCATTCTTGTCTCTTTGTGAAGCATTTTTCCTGCCTGCTATAAAGCCTGCAGGGAAATCCCCATAAAAATCAACTTAGAAAAATCAGTAGTAGCCTTGCTATATACCAACAACAAACATGTTAAGAAAAATGTCATAGGCACATTTACAGTAGCACCAAAGGCAATTCAAGTATCTTGAAATAAATGCAACCAAGGGAGTGAAAGACTTCCACAACAAAAACTTCACACCTCAAAAAGAAGAGATGGAGAAAGACACTAGAAGATGGAAAGCCAATCTGTGTTTGTGGATTGGTAGGATTACTATATGAAAATGATCATTCTACCAGAAACAACATACAGCTTCCATACAATGTCAATCAATATACCGGTAACATTCTTCACAGAAATAGAAATTAAATTTCTGAAGTTCATAAAGGCTCCCACATGACAAAAGCAAGCCTGAGCAAAAATAATTGTGGATGGACTGCCATTCCTGATTTTAAGGTTCATTATAGAGGCATAGTCATAAAAGCAACATGATGCCAGCACAAAAACAGGCATGAAGACCATTAGGATGAAATAGAAGACACAATTCTAATCTCGGTTGATCCTGAAACACAAATTCTGGTTAAGCTAGGTTCTATGTTTCAGTTTGCTAACAGTTTGTGAAGCTTTAATGGCTATAGAACAAGAGGAAATCACAACTTGAGGCACTTTTCAAGTGTATTGATGGGAGCATCAACTAGGTGGTTACAACACCTGCTGTTGTTCTCAGATGACAATGACATTCTTGGTTTGGGGGTTAGTGGTCTGTTAATATATAGCCTCAGAGTTTCATATGATAGTCACTATGATGTTAGGTCAGATGCACATGGGTAAAAATGGCTAGTAAGAAAATTAAAGATAGCTCAAGATATTTTGTTTCTGGATCAAAAGCATTCTAAATCTCCAAAATTGTGAAGTTCCAATCACTCAGTCTTGTGGAATTGTGGGATCTTTATATAGGCAGATCTTTGTTGATTTGGGGGGGGCTTTAATTTACAACATAAAAAATAAAAATATTTTAAGATATCTTCTAGTTCCAACCATCCTGAGTGAGGTAACCCAGTCTCAAAAAGACAAACATGAGCCTTCATCCAATAGCTGATGGAAGCAGACACCCACAACTAAGCACTGAGCCAAATTCCTGGAATCCAGTAGTAGAGAGGGAGGAGTGATGAGCAAAGGGGTCAAGACCAGGCTGGAGAAACCCACAGAAACAGCTGACCTGAACAAGGGGGAGCTCATGGACCCCAAACTGACAGCTCAGAAACCAGCATAGGACGTGGATGTCAGTTAGGAGGTCTGGGCAGTCTTTGGAGCCTCTGGTAATACAACAGTATTTATACCTAGTATATGAATGCACATTGGGAGCCCCATGGAGGAATACTGTCTCAGGCCCAGGCCCTGCTTCAAATGATGTGACAGACTTTGATGATCCTCTATGGGATGATCCCTCACTCTTTTTGTGGAGCAGAAGAGCAGTGGGATAGGGGTCAGTGGGGGGCTTGGGAGGATGGGAGGGAGAGGGAAGTGGGATTGATATATAAAATAAGATTGTTTCTAATTTAAATTAAAAAAGTAAAAAAAAATATAACTTAAAAATTATTTTAAGGTAATTCTAAAATAGCTAGTTGGGTTCACACCAAACAGCCTCATGGAATTTACTGAAGCAGATAACTGGAAACCGAGAATTTTATATATTATTGGAATAAGATAAGCTGGCTTGGACCCCATGGTGACCACTGCTGCTTGACAAAGTTTCAGCTTCTTGACATTGCAGATCACAGCTCACCACCATCTTTTTTCTTATATCTTTAATGATTCTCACTATATGTTATGACTTTTCCTTTGGTAAGATTTTGTAAGCTTTGATAAAGGATTAAAGTATATGCAATGTCGGTATCTTTAAACAAAACAATTCTTTAGGGAAACTCCCACCACCATGGAACTAGATAGCAAGATAACTCTGAACAGGACTCCCCATTGTGTGCCCTGATTACACCAGGAATAGAGAAGTTAAAAATGTACTAACTGGTCACACCTGACCCCTAGGATGAAAAACACGAAATCAAGAAAAACAGTGGACCCAGATCCAAAGTGTTGTGTTATATTTTGATCACATTCTGACAATAAAGTTTGAGTCAGAGGGCAGAGCTAATCCCTAGCTGACCAAAGTTAACCATAAAGGTTTTGGAGGCCTGAGGACAGATAGGAGACAGGAAGTAGTATGATTGAATGGACAGAGGATCCCAGTCCCTCTCGGACGGAGGAACTCAAGAGATAGGTCACTGGTGACTTCTCTGCTCTTCTCTGATCATTCAGATTTTTATCCTGCTATCTGACTCTCAATTTTTTTTATTGATAAAGAATGATTAGATAAATGCTTCACCAAAGCCTAAGGCCATTAAGGACAAGAGTTCAGTTGATAAGTATAAAATAATGCCCAGGATTAGTTGATTATTGAATAGGTGGCAAGATCTGGTATTCCCCATGGGGGACAGATTCTGTTAAGAAGTTAGACTGGCTTGATCCCCCTCTGCCATATACAGAAGCATACATTGTAGGAATCATAATTGTTTGAATAGTACAATGGGAAGGAGTAAGATATCAGGACCTGGAGCTGGAGAGATGGTTCAGTGATTAAGAGCATGATTGTTCTTCCAGATGACCTGGGTTCAATTCCCAACATCTACATGGTGGATCACAACTGTGTATAACTCCAGCTCCAGGGCTTCTGATACCCCCCACACATACACGCAGGCGAAACACCAACATACACAGAAGAAGAATAAATTAGATAAATCAAACAAACAAACAAAAAGATACCAGGACATTCCCTATTGTGAGCATATGAGGGGAAGAGGCTCATATTTTAAGACTAAGGCACAAAGAAATGCAATTAGGAAATAGTTCAATGCTTGTTGTGCTACATGGTACAAACACTACACCATGCCCCCTGGAGAATGAAAATTGCTCATAACGGTTTGTTCCACAGAGCTCAATGTCTGATACCTCCTGACCACAAGGGCTGAGATCCTGCAGGAGGAAGTGTGGGCTGAGACCCTGCAGGAGGAAGTGTGGGCTGAGACCCTGCAGGAAGAAGTGTGGGCTGAGACCCTGCAGGAGGAAGTGTAAAAGACACCTGGCTGGATTACTGAACCTTAGAGAAAAATAAGCATTTAGATTCTTGTGAAACTTACTCGTTACTTTTGCTTCCAGAAAAATATTGTAATAATGTTGATGACCACTTTCATCCAGGAATCATTAAGCATGCATTCTGTGTAATTATACAGTGTAATTATATGTTATATAAGGTGTAGCCCAACCTAAATAAATGGGCAGCCATCCTGATTCACCCTCAGATTGTGCCAATCTCTTTCCCTCACCGACTCCACACCTCCTCTTTGGAACCTGAACCCCACGGGAGCCGGACTCCGGCAGTAGACCTTGCTATAGTTTCCGGAGTAAGGTGGCACAGTATGAGATGTATAAGATTTATAATCAAATAAATGTCTCTGTATGCCTAAGATCCATTTTCCCTTTCTTGTATGCTTATGGGTGATAGTTTTATATTCATGGTAAAAAGGTGTACCCACCCCCACATTAAACATTGCACCTTAGTGCTGGTAATGAGTATTATCTTTGTGAAAACTGTTGTCCTGGCTAAGCTGTGTGTCTCAGGTGGGAACTCTGACATCTCACCTGCTGTTATTTTCAATTGCTCACATAGCACCCTATGCTGCTATAGCATTCATCAGAGTTTGTCTTCACCAGACTGAGCCCCAGGACAGGAGGAACAATGAACAGATATTTAAATTATATGGTAGTACTACCTTGCTTGGTGCACAGCTCTTACTGCTGTTCAATAAGTGTCAGGTGACTTTGTGGGAAATGTAGTATCCATCAAGCTGTTACAATCCACCATGTTGGAGACTTGTGACTTCCAATTAACACTCTCATCCTGGGCTCTAATCATCATCTCTGTAGATACATTTACTTTCGTGTTTTGTACCCAGCATTGACAGAGCTCTGGGAGACTCACCCATAATTACTAAACTCAAAGACTGCATAGGCCGGGTGATGGTGGCACACACTTTCAATTCCAGCACTTGGGAGGCAGAGGCAGGCAGATCTCTGTAAGTTCGAGGCCAGCCTGGGCTCCAGAGCGAATGCCAGGATAGGCTTCAAAGCTACACAGAGAAAGCCTGTCTCGAAAAACCTAAAAAAAAAAAAAAGACTGCACAGTTAGTCCTTCTGGATTTATGAAGGAAGGAAATTAATCTTGGGGCATCAGCTCTTGGGATAACAAAATATTCAAGCTTTGTAGCTTGTGTAACTAATCAAGGATGTTCTGATTCACCTTCAGCTCTTTCTGTATTTTTTAAAGGATTGTTAAGTTTCTTTGACTCATTCAGAATAAAAGATCCTGATTATTTTGTGCTTTTTCATCATTTCTATCCACCTTTTGCAAGACAGTTCTTCACACTGCTGTAGTTATCCTTTTGTTTTTGGCATTCCTTAACAACACATACACACACACACACACACACACACACACACACACACACACACACACGCACGCACGCACACACAGAGTTTTGGTCAAAGTACAAAGGATATCAACAGCTTTCTTAATTGGTGATTTCTTTTCTTCAAATACAAAATACCAGCATCCAAAGATACTAGGATAATTTTGATATGATGACATAATAAAATCAAATTTCCTCAGTGATTTTATACAAATGATTGCATATTGAAAATATGGAAAATAGTTCCTGTTGAATAGAGATAAGAATGTAGGCTTGGGTCAGTATGTGTTAGTAATTCCAAGAGCATCTTGGTGAGTATGGATATAGGGCACAATATGTGTCATGTATGTGACTTTTCTGTTTCAGTAGCTCTTTCCACTATCTGCCTCCCAACACCTGCTACCCAGCACTGCATGTCAGTAGTGCACATCTGCGGCATGAACAGAATTCACAGGAAGGATCCCCTTCCTTGACACTTGTGCAGATCTGACCTGGGAAATACCACTTGACTTCCCTTTTGTGGTAAAATGTTTTTCTTTTGTTTGCAGAAGACCCTGCATATTGCATTTTTGAAGTAGCTTTGATTTAAAATAATTTATCATGCTACAAAAATTGGCATTTCATACCCAGAGTCCTATATTTTGAGCTTTCTATACCAATATCCAAGGATGAGGCACCCCCAGAGTCTTAAACTCATATAAGAATTAATTTAGTGTGTCTATTTCAATAGCTGCACAGGGTGTTCTTAGACTATTTAACCATTATTTCTGGCTGTGCCTCAAAGGATGCAAATAGCAAGCTGCCTGATCTTGTTGTACACAGACTTTCTCTGACCCTTGGGACTAAAGATTTTTACCACTCATCAGAGGATACAGACTTTGTTATATGTCTGTCACAGAAACTGAGAGTTGCCTGATATTTCGTTTATTCAGCATTTTGGGCCTTCCATGGAAAGATGAACTGAAAACTAATGACTCTCTAGTCAGTTCTCCAATCCCAGGACCTTGAGATTCGAATGAGGAACTGTAATTAATACAGTATTGATTTGACATTTTAAAGACTTCCCCATACAGATGTTAACCATCATAAGCATGGAAGATAGCAAGTTCCAAGTTTATATCTACTTTAGCTACTTGTTAACTGTAATGAACTTCTGTATAATGACTTCAAGAGTTCTTTGTACTCAACAATAAGGATAATATTAACTATTGTATAATGCTGATATAAATATTATATAATGTTCACAATGAGATTCAGGATAGTATATATTAGTTAATGTTGAGAATATTACAGAACTCTGACTACATGTATCTGGTCTTACTTCTATCCCTCTTTATCCTCCTCTCTCCCTTCTTCCTTCCTGCCTTTCTTCAGTCTCCCTCTCTCTCTCTCTCCCTCCCCCCCCTCTCTCTCTCTCTCTCTCCCTACCTCTCCTTGTCTCTACTTTTGTATTTGTGTTTCTTTTGAGTCAGCATGTCACTTTGTAGTCTATATGTATTTCAAATTCTGTTTCTTTGGCTTCACTGGAACAAGAGACCTTCAAGTATCATGCTGAGATTACATAGAAACACACCATACGTGGTTTCTAGTTCTTCACACTACTGGGGAAGAAATTTCTTATTTATCGTGAGGAGTTGCATCTGGATCTTGTCAAGAGTGCACAAGTATCAAAGATTGTGAATTTTGGCTAAACAGGAGGCAGAGCGATTTTGAAATCAGCTTCTTTGGAGAGGGCAATGATTGGTGTTTTTCCTCTAGAAAGTTTGTACACAAATACTCAAGCAGAGAGAGGTGTAATCTATTTCAAAACCGTCTGGCCCAAGTATTTTCTTTCCCTTCCTTTCCAGACAATATAATTCATTGTCTTTCTTTCCTCCCCTTCCCTTCCCCTCCCTCTCCCCTTCCTCTTCCTTCTTTCCCCTCCCTCCCCTTCCTTCCTTCCTTCCTTCCTTCCTTCCTTCTTTCCGTCATTCCTTCCTTCTTCCTCGTATAATGCCAACTTCCCTTCCAGAAATACACATGGTGATAAAGAATTCCACTCCATCACAAGACTCATAGAGCTTTATCCCTGTGCCATATGAAGCAGTGAGGGAGCAAAGAGACACATGGAACTTAAAAATGCTTTGTTTGAATGTACCTAAATCATTTCATTCCTGTGAGATGGAAAATAAAGGGCACTATAAAAAGTTGCTTTGGATGTTGTCATCAGTACTCTAGACTAGAGTGATACAAAGCAAGAGAAAAGAAGCCTGCTTCCTGGTATCCATAGCCACTTATTCTTTGACTTCTATCTGACAATAGAGTTGGGATTCAGTACTTTAAATGGATTCTATCCTGCATATAACACAGTGAGCAGTGCTGAATGACAGATAGATTACAAATATGGGAAAATGATACCTAGCCCCTCAAGTGACTTTAGTATTGAAGCATGTTTCATGGAGGAGGATTTCTGAAATCGTATTCAGACCAGATGCCTGTTCAAATCTACCAGGGAAGAGTGAGGCTTCTCCTTCTCTTTCTCTTGCTCATCTGTCAAATCTTGTTTGAATTCTTACCTGAGAAAAGCTAAGCTAGAATGTTCTTCACAAGTGATGCAATGAAAGGCAATAAAGCCCCATGACTGTTGTAAGGATTAAAGACAATAGTGAGTTACCACAGGAATGCTGCCAACATCCACACCTTAGTCAACTGAACATACATAAACCCCTTTCCTTATTTAGCTTTCAAATGAAAATAATAGAAAAGATTCATGGCTATTTAGGTAAGTGCAAAGGTCATTCATCCTCATGCCCATTTCTGGGAAGTGATCATGTGCCTCTAGGTCAATCACATTTCAATAAATGAGAATAATAGAAAAGATTCATGGCTATCAGGTGAGTGTGGAGGTCATTCATACTCATGTTCAACTCTGGAAGGTGACAATCCCCACAACAGATCAATCACATTTCAGTTTGATAACCTATCACTCCAAATCTATGCATTACTATCAAACTTACTTAACATAATAAGGAAGAATGATAAAAATACATTAGATTCACAAGTATATCAGTATGCAATATATATATATATATATATATATATATATATATATATATATTTGATCATTAATACAATTGGTCATGGGAAAGTTCTAACTTCCAAATTGGCTCTTAATTTTGAGTTTGAGAAATGAATCAAGTCTTTCTTTTTTTTCTTTCTTTTTTTTTTTTGAGACAGGGTTTCTCTGTGGCTTTGGAGGCTGTCCTGGAGCTAGCTCTTGCAGACCAGGCTGGTCTTGAACTCACAGAGATCCACCTGCCTCTGCCTCCCGAGGGCTGGGATTAAAGGCGTGTGCCACCAATGCCCGCCAAGTCTTTATTTAGAGTCTGAAATATCCCTTTCATACTGAGTTAATTGAGCTATTGCTAATTAGCATTGACTTTTGTTTTGGGCCATTGCCAACAAACACACACACACAAATGCAGGGACACAAACATACAGACATGTTTCTGAACCCTGTATTCTTATAGAAAACCCTTGAATGTAACATGGAGGAATTGGTGGGATCCGAACAGCTCTGTTGCCAATTCAGATGGAAGTGTGACTAATTTGGAGCTCAGGCACTTGCTGCTGGTATATGTGATCATGACAGTCCTGTGATCTAAACCCTTGAGCATATAGGACTGGGCACTAGTTCTAAATATTGAATGTCTAAATTGAATTGAATAATTGGATAATCAAGTAGTGTCTGGAGACTTGAATCACTAGAGGCTTTGAGGAAAATCTCACACATATGTTGTCAAGCATACTGAGTATGAAATAAAGGAAAGAAATCATGGCTATTTCTAAAATTCTAAGGTTTGACCTAGCATTTTCTTCTAATATTTGGATATGGTGCTACATTCTCTTCCTTGCACTTGATTTAACTTTTATCTGTACTGAAGATAAAGGCTGCCTTCATTCCCTGAATGTGGTTAGTATCAGAGTACACAGTGCACTGACTTCTTTCTTTCATAAATGGGTTTTACTCCCTGTAAGGGATCACTTAAACATGTGAAAACCTATTTGTATGCCAGTGTGTTCAATGTTAACCATTACAGTAGTACTGCACAGTTTTGATTATGACAACTTTGTAATGAGTTTTTACAAGTGGGAAAGGAGAGTTCTCTAACTTTGTTGTTTTTTTTTTAAATTAATTTTTTATGTTTTAAAATTCCATTGAATTCCGGAATAGCTTTGCTTGTATTTTTGTAATAAATAGATTTGGAATGTTAGATGGTATTAAAGGTATAATTAACTTAGTGCAATGCTGGCAGCATATCATATCAAGATCCTCTTGTCCATTAATAAGGACTTTTAGAATTTTTTTGTCTGCACTTTAGTTTGTAGTGTAGGAAGGCTTGCCTCCTTGGTTAAGAATGTTCCCAGTGTTCTATTTATTTCCAATGTCATTGTAAATTAATAGTTTTATAGCTCTCTGAAGTTTTTCTGAGCCTACATTTTGCAGAAATACACTTAATTTGTCTAGTGATTTTGAATTCTACAACTTTGCTAATTTCTTTTTAAATTTAACAGTTTTTGGGGCATGTAGATTATTTTCTATATAAAAGGTCATGCCAATATGAAGGGAACTAGCAGAAGACCATGTAGGCTGCCCACGGACCTTCCCCACTCTGTCTGTTACTCCAGATCCAGTTGTCAGGGTCATCCCTAGTGCTCAACAGACACCAGCTGCAGCTTCCTTTTCCTCCTGTCCACAGACACCCCCACCATTGCCACCCCTTCTCATCCCTCCCCTCCCCACCTCATTGCTGTGTCCAAGTCCCCAAACCAGGCAGACACCCCCTGCTCAACCACAAGCCACATCTGCCATATGACCAGGTAGGGTTTTTGGGGGTGTGGATTATTTTCTGCATCAAAGGTCTTGACAATATGAACAGAATTAGCAGACCATGTAGCTGCCCATTGGCCTTCCCCACTGTCTGCCTGCTGCTCTAAAGCCACTTCTCAGGGTTGCCCCTATACCCCTGTCATTGCTGCAGCTTCCCCTTCCCTGGCCCATGTCTCCTGTGGATTCCTCAGACAATCTTGCCCTGGCTTCCCCTTCCTCAGCCTCCAACAACAGCAAGCATTCCCCAGGAACACAGCCACCAGGACAGTAAAGCAGACAATGTGCAGCCAGAGCACTCTCGGAACATCCAGAAAGGAAACAGAAACTAAAGAACAAAACACCCACACAACCAGAATTGTTCTTCTGCCAGATTGTTCTTGTTTTTCTGCCCCATTTCTCTGTCCTGAACTGCTCCTAAATGGCAAGGATTAAAGCAAATGTCCATGCATTGTTTTTCTACAGATAAAAGTCCTTGGTTATGTGCCAGAAATAGCATCGCTATTTATCCCCTTTATTCTGTTTTGTTTTACTTGTTTATTTATATATAACTTTTCTTTTTTATATATAACCCCACATTGTGTTGTTTTATTAAATATTAAATTATCTTTAAAGAGTTTTAATTAATATTATTTATAATAATCTTCTTTAGGTTTTGTTGAATTTAATGAATCTGTGATTGTGGACCTTAAAACAAATTTGAAAGTATGTTGGTTATTATTTCTCAATTATTTTATTGTTTCCCCACTATACATTGTTTTGAAGATTACAAGTGCATATATGCAGTAAGTTGCTTTAGTTGTCCTTCAGATAAATACTATCTTCACACTATTTAAGCCCTTTTCTATTTTTGTATAGTTTCTATCCTTATCTCTTCAATTATATTCACACACCCCCAATGCTCAACTGTTGTTCAATCCGTACACTGTGTTTATGCTTTACAATTTGTAGTTTCTTGGGTCTAGAATTTTTAGTTGTCCCTAGTAGAAGATCATTCTTGTAGTCTTGAGTTATTAAATGATGGTAAATGGCTCACTGCTGTGGTTTGCTACTGGGTTTTATTGTGCTTTATTTCACAGTATATGCTGCAGTTTATAATTTTATCACACAGAAACCTCTGGTGGGATTTTAGAGAAGAGCTAGTTTTACTGTTTGAAAATTGTGTTTATTTGTACTCACACACATAAATACTCCGTACATGAATGCATGTATGTTTTGACAATAATTTATTTAGCAAGAATTTTAAAATTTACATGCACATGTATGCCAATGTAATGCAATAAAATTAAAACTTTAAAAATGGAGCCTTGCAAATGGATGGAACTATAAGAAACCATCCTGAGTGAGGCAACCCAGTCACAAAAAGACAAACTTGGTATGCACTCACTCATATAGAGCAAAGGATTACCAGAATACAATCCACACCACTAGAGAAGCTAGGAAACAAGGAGGGCCCTACGAGAGACACACATGGTCCCCTGGAGAAGGGGAAAGAGGCAAGATATCCTGGGCTAATTGGGAGCATGGGGAGAGGAGAGAGGGAGTTAGGAGAAAGAGAAGGGGAGAAGAGGAGGGGAGAGGAGTACATGAAGGAGCAGGAAGATTGAGTCAGGGGAAGAATAGAGGAGAGCAAGGAAAGAGATAACCATAATAGAGTGAGCCATTATAGGTTTAAAGAGAAATCTGGCACTAGGGAAATGTCCAAAGATCTACAAAGATGACCCCAACTAACAATCTAAACAATAGTGGAGAGGCTGCATTAAATTCCCTTCCCCCCCAATGAGATTGATGACTACCTTATATGCCATCTTGGAGCCTTCATCCAGTAGCTGATGGAAGCAGAAGCAGATACCCACAGCTAAACACTGAGCCTAACTACTGGAATCCAGTTGCAGAGAGGGAGGAGTGATGAGAAAGTGGTCAAAACCAGGCTGCAGAAACCCATAGAAACAGCTGACCTGAACAAGGTGGAGCTTATAGACCCCAGACTGAAAGCTGGGAAAACAGCAGAGGAGTGATCCAGACCCCTGAATGTGAATGTTAGTGAGGAGGCCTCTGAAATCTATGAGGCCTCTGGTAGTGGATCAGCATTTGTCCCTAGTGTAAGAATGGACTTTGGGAGCCCTCTCCACATACAGGGATATTCTCTCAGCCTAGACACACAGGAAGGGCCTATGCCCTGCTCCAAATGATATGACAGATCTTGAAGATCCCCATGGAAGGTTTCATCCTCCCTGGGGAGCAGAAAAGGGTTGAGGCAGATACACTATGACCTTTCACTTATAACATTTTCATGTCTTCCTTTTAGGCATAGACGGAACTTATAAGCCTATGGAAGTATCAGAAAATAGTAGTTAAATCTCTTTTGCTGTCTTCTGTTTTATATAACTATTTTATTTAAAATATTAGTATCAATGTATATCCTATAGAATGACTAAGAACTCTCATGAAATAACAATTTTAAAGGTCTGGTTAAACACATTTAAACATTAATTCTCTTCCTTTCTTATCTTTAGATTATTGAGCCAACAGCATAGACATAGAAAATACTTTTATCTTTACTTCCTGCTAAATCCAAAATGGTTTTCTTTATTTTTATTTTTCTTCTTTAGTGGTTAGTATCACCTGAGAGATAGCATTTATAAAATATTGAGTATATTTATTTTTAAGTGAATAGTTAAGACATTGCTTTGGAGAAGCTGTCCATGTTTGGATAGTTTACATTGTCAGGAATAATGGGGCAGTTCTCTCTTTTCAGTAAATAAGATAACGAGACTACTTACCTCAGGCATTGTGCAGTAAGCCTTGGTCATTTATTAAATCTGTATTGGCAAATGCCCTTTCTTGGCTCAGTGGCTCCCTAGATGCTTTGCTTAGAGACTTGGCATCCTTCAAGCAGTAAGAGGGTTATGTGATGCCTGGTATATAATGAGCTTCTCTGTCACTCACAGAATCTAACTCAAGGAACTGTGAGAAGATGTGGTCTGCTTTTACGGTCCTCCCTTTTCTGTTCATCAATCTTTTTCCAGTAGGATTGGCCCAAAATCCAGGGTCAGATATACCTATAAAGAAAAGGTATCCTCCTTTTTGGAATCAGGTTAGTGGAGATATATCAGAATTTCCAGTACAGGATAACAAAACCATCATTAACATCTGGAATTATGTGGATCGTCTGAGGATGTATAAGATACTCATAACACAAACAAACAAATATTTTGTGCAGTTTGGAAAAAATAATACAGGCAATGTACTGTGGGCTCTCACACTAACTTATGGAAAACTATATAAAACAGGTATGTACATTTTAATACTTTTCAATATTTTTCTTTTTCATTACCAAGTTCTGAAATGTATTTAAGTGGTACCACTATTACAGCCATTTCTCTACCAGAGTGAAGAACTTCCTATGGTTTTTGGTTAATGATACCTGTCAGTAATATTACATACCAAACTTGTCTTTATATTTCTTAAGCTTTCTGGTATGAGAAGTACAGTCTTTATTGTAAATCTTTGTTCCATAAGCTACAGGTGCACACAGCATGGAGAAGAAATATCTCCTCTAAATCAACAATTCCCATACACTTGACCGTCTCCTTGAAGAATTTGGCACTACAAATACTTCTGTCTCATGATTTATGATTGTTGCAGAAAATATTACAAAACATTGGTTCACTAAGACATCAAAGTGAAATTTCTTACAAATAAGGCCAAGAGTAGCCTTTTCCTTTAAAACCTAGATTTTGCCTTACATTGTTAACAGGAAGAAAATCTAAGACATGCCACTTCTTGCATAGTGTCCTTGAAAGAAAAGTGTGGAGGACAGTGACTGAGTCACTCACTTCTCATACTGACACAAGAAAAATGGGGTAACCACTTAGAGATGCAAGGCTTCAACTGGGAACTGTGTTTCTGGGAAGTTCTTGTCTTTTCTCTTATATTTAGCTGTATTTTTCTACCCAGTGCGTATTTCTCAATGTCCTTGAATCAGTTTTCTTACTGCAGAGCCTTTCTAAATTTAGCAGCGTTTCCAGTTTGTGATATTCTCTCTCAACTTGTCTTCATTGGCTGTGAATAGACCCAGGACAGGTACAGAATGAAACAATACTAGAACGTCACACTTTGTTGCAGAAAGTTGGTTTCTGTTGTTGACAGTTGCTTCAAAAAGCACTCAGCCTTTGTGGGAAAAATGACTTGGCTTTCAGAGGCCACCTGGGAACTGTGAGCTTCTGCACAGGGATTTTTAAAAATATAAATAAATAAATAAATAAATAAATAAATTTTATTTTACATCCTAGCAGCAGTTTCCCTTCCCTTTTCTCCTCTCAGCCCCCACCCCAGCACAGACTATATTCTACCCCTCAGTTCATACCTCCTCTGTTTATGTTTGGGAAAGGACAGGTCTCCCATGAATATAAACAAAACATGGCATATCAAGTTGCAGTAAGACCAAGTACCTCCCCATGTATTAAGGCTGGGCAAGGTGACCCAGTAAAACAGGCAAGGTCCAAAAAGGCAGTAAAAGAGTCTAAGACAGCCCCTATTCCCACTGTTAGGAGTCCTACAAGAGGCCCATGCTACACAACTCTAACATATATGCAGAGTGGCTAGGTCAGTTCCACACAGGCTCCCTTGTGGTCAGTTCAGTGTCTGTAAGCCCCTGTAAGCTCAGGTTGTTTGATTCTGTGGTTTTCATGTGGTGTCAACTGGGACTTTTACAGATGAGTCTCAGACTGCTTTCCAACTCCCAAAGTCCCTGAAAGCAGCTGGAATGCCATGTGGCTCCTTTGACCCCTCCTTCCTACATCTGCTTTTTGATTTTTAGTTCTGTCCTTTCTCATGAACCTCTATGAAAAGCCTGAACATTCATGCTGGACATTTTTTTGCCTACTCTTTTTGCTCTGCAGATAGGTTTTCAGACCCTTCCAATAATTCAGTGTGTGCTTCTGATACTGGACCTCCTGGGTGTATATCAGCCAACAGTGGCTGGGGAGGTAAGTTTGTCCTATGTGTCTTTACTGATCTGCAGGCATGATGATTGCTTGCTTCTTTATGGTGTGGGATTGATTAGCCAAGGTGAATACTGCCATTTCGTTGGTGAAGATGCACAAGTTTCTCTCCAGTTTCTTTTGGTACTAATCAAATAGAGAAAAAAATCTAAAGGTGATTTTCTTTCTTTTCTTTTTTTGTTTTTGTTTTTTGAGACAGGGTTTATCTGTGCAGCTTTGGAGCCTATCCTGGCACTCGCTCTGGAGACCAGGCTGGCCTTGAACTCACAGAGATCCGCCTCCCGAGTGCTGGGATTAAAGGAATGATTCTTACTGTATCCTTTTCTGAATTATGATCGCACAGCTCATTGTTCGCTTGTGTGTTAAAATTCGATGTCCTTCTCTATTACAGTTGGCTCAAAGTAAGATTCATACCTTATTCATAATAGCCTGAAACAATTGAATGCCTAGAGATAAACCTAAGCAAGGAAGTGATTGACTTGTACAATGAAAAATCTAAATATCCGAAGAAAGAAATTGAGAAGGAAATGAGAAGATGGAAACACCCCACAAGCTCATTAATTGGTAGAATTATTACTGTGAAAATGACCACCCTACCAAAAGCAATTTATAGATTCAATGCAATCCCAATTCAAATTTCCATGACACTGGAATTCTGACTAAAATAAGCAATGCTAGAATTACTACAATCCCAGATTTCAAACTATGTTATAGAACAATAGTAATGAAAGCAACATAACAGGGCTGGAGAGATGGCTCAGCAATTAAGAGCACTTGTTATTCTTGCAGATTCAATTTCCAGCACCAACATGGTGCCTTATAATCATCTCTAATGCCAATGTCAGGGCATCTGGTGCCCTCTTCTAGCCTCCACGGGCACTAGGAATTCACACACTGCACTTACATGTATACAAGCAAAGCACTCTCACGTACTAAATAAAATAAATAACTAAAAAACATAGCATAATAATAGCACAAAATAGACATGATTTGGGTGTCAATTATTATTATTAAGCTCTCCTAGTCACTTGTGTTTCCTGGGGCCAACAGTTTCAATAGTCTGGCTTGTGGCACAAGTGGTCAAATTATTTAGGCAGATTCTTTTTATTTTCTAAGCAAAAAGAACTCTTTATTTTCAAGAACCAACACTGAATGGGGTGTGGAGATGCCCCCCTCTCGCTGTGTGTGTGTGTGTGTGTGTGTGTGTGTGTGTGTGTGTGTGTGTGTGTGTGTGTTAGGCAAATGTTCTACCACTAAGCTACATTTAGGCAGATTCTTAATTATTTTGTTAGTCACTATTTTGAATTGGCAGTGAGTGATTCTAGATACTTTTCTTTTGTTACATTACAGGTGTGAACTTCTTTGTAATTGCCATGAATTTTCTTGCTGCAGTAGAATCAAAGTTTTTGAATGTATCATATGAAATAGTACTTGAACCTCGAGTGGAAAACAAGACTAGCTTCTGTTATTCTGTAAAGGAATGTAGGGCCTCATACCCAGGAGCTTTGCAAACAGCCAAAGAGTTTTACCAGGTAAAGCAATGCAATTACTGCTATTTTTTTTTTTTAATCTGAGTGGCATGTATGAAGACGGAGAAGAGCATTCATTGCAGTTACCATTGGAAAATGTACTGAACTTAATGTTTATGTAAGACATAAACCACAAGTATAGAATGATATTTTTTTCTGTAATTCAGGCTGGTATTCTGAAATGTTGCTAAGTGGATAATTAGCAGTAAATTGTCATGACTATATCTATAAAAATTGATATAGTAATTTTGAAGTTATGTTTGTCTATGCAAGTAAATTAATGTAAATAGGAATGTAAGACAAAGAAGAAAATTAAATGACACCTTCAAGTGTTAAATTTGCTTTGATAATAAATCCATTTTTATAAATTATCTACAGCAGTATTTCAAAATAATCTATTTTAACAATCCCATGTACCCAGCTATAAAATTTATTTTAGTTTGATATGAGTTCTATTCTCATAAATCCCATTGTTTATTGCTTAGTATTTGCAGTCCAGAAGGCCAGATTCTACTCTCAGCAATATTTCTGTTTATAACACAAATGAAGAGAGGGCAACTCTTCTAATGTGGAAGGCCCATCGAGCAGCTATCAATATTGGATTATCAAAGTTCAGTGACAGGTAAGATAACTGATTTCTGCGATACAACCTCCTTTCTGTTTCTTCCTGGAACTGTAAACAATCATGTACAGATTTTTGTCTCAGTATTCAGTTCTCCTATTTTCTAGAATGTCTCAGGCAGCATCTTTTCCATTTAAGCTTATTCAATATAAACCATTTGGTACACCAGCAAAGAATAAAATGATTCATTTCAACGAAAACACCTCTGTGAAACTAATAGTTATTTCTAGTGAATATGCCCACATTTTAAATAAAGATAGCTTTAAAACTTTATGAAGGTTAGTTGATATTTGCCCACTCTTTGTATATATATATTTGTTCACTCTTAAACTTACTTTTCATCTTTGGGAATCTCAAATGAAATCTAAGAATGTATACTGTGATGTTTCATATTTAGAATGCCATTAATTACATGTTCTGTTCCCCTTTTCCTAGATTCTAATGAAAATTTCTCTTATCTTTGGATATCTGCTCATTATGCTCATTAACAATAATTATGTTATAACCAAGCCTCTTATGTAGAAAATAATTGACAATAGAAAAGTGACTATATAGAAATTATAGAATAAATTCAAGGAGGAATCATGGGGACTAAATTGGAGGAGCTGGGGAGATGACTCAGTGGTTAAGAGCACTTCTTGCAGAAGACCAGAGTTCAATTCCCAGCACCCACAGCTAACAACTGCTTGTAACTCCAGCTCCAAGGGATCTACTGTATTCTGGCTTCCCAGGGCAACTGTACTCATGCACACATGAGGTTTTTCCATCCAAGTACAATGTGAAAGTTGTCATGGGACATAACCTCCTATACTAAAACTATAGATTTTGATGAATAAACTATTCCTCATATTACATAATAGTTCTGAGGACTGGAACATTGGAGGAAAACATTTGGAACTTAATTTTTCTTTGGGAAGTTTTTTTTAACACATGATGTTTGATTGTGTTATTTAGGTCATGGTATTCTTCAGAATTTGAAAGAAACTTCACCATGAACTTTCTAACCAGCACGGAGTTTTATGAGTCCACAATCTGCTTCTCACATTTTAATAGTTCAAGATCCTTTCTTGTGGGTTTCCCACACAGACTACTCAAAGATGGAGAGACTACACTTTCAATAAATGACTTCACCATACGGGAAAAAGCATTTATTACTTTATCAAAATTTATTTCTGACCTGAATGATATCACAGGTATGATTTTTTTGTTTTGTTTTGTTTTTTGAGACTGGGTTTCTCTGTATTGCTTTGGAGGTTGTCCTGGAACGTGCTCTGGAGACCAGGCTGGCCTTGAACTCACAGAGATCCTCCTGCCTCTGCCTCCCAAGTGCTGGGATTAAAGGCGTGTGCCACCAAAACCAAGCGCACAGGTATGATTTTGAAGTATGAATGAAACCTAAGTGAGTCAAAGTCACACTCATGTGTGACTCTGAATAGTTAATAATTCACTCAACAGGGATTATTATGTATGTACTGTATTTTAGATAAACTGAATATAATCATAAAAATTGAAGAAACTTAGTTCATTAAATAAGCAATAAAATGGCTGTATATTAATTACAGTGTATTTTCATTCATGCAGGAGGCAAGTGGATGGTTTCTTTATCACATTCCAAGTAAATGACAGAATGTTTATTTTGATAATTCAAGTTTTCTCCCATATTCCCTTAGTTTTTTAAATATTTGTGTAACTATTTATTTGAGATTAATACAATTAAACAATTCCTTCCCCCCTTTCCCTCTTCAAAGCCTCCACTATAACCTTGATGCTCTTTTTATATTCAGGACCTGTTTTTTCATTAGTTGTTGTTACACACATGTGCATATACATATTCTAAATATATAAGTAGAACCTGTCAGTAAGAATAATATATTTCTATGTATGTTGTCAGGCTTTCTATTTGATATTGGATAAGTAGTGGATGTGTTTGTCCCTAATGAAGACTTGTTCTTCATTTCTTAGCATTACCTATTCCTTGTGTAGGATTGAGACTTCCTGGGCTTCACCAAACCCCCTCCATCAACACCAGCTTGTGTATTTCTGTTGTCCTTGTTCAGCTCATGTTTAAACAGTCATGTTGCTGAGACGTTTTGCAAGTACCTCCCTTGGAGATGCAGTCTCACAGTAAACTCACTGTTCCTCTGGCTCTTACAGTCTCTCTACTACCTCTTCCAGTGTTCCCTTTTGCCGTTTAATTGAAGGCATGCCTGTTAGTGTTCATGTACATCTAGTCTAAAAAGTAGTAGACATTGTCAAGTCGAACTAGAGCAGGTACAGATAATGGTGATTTCAGAATGTTTATTGTCAGCTATTCAATGGAAATGAAATATAGTCACACATAATTTCATTTGATGTCCATAGCATCTGTGTGATATAAGTGGCACTACCATCACTTTGTTTTAAAAGGACCAGTGAAATTAGCTCCAAATTATAAACCTCCTATTAAAGCTGAAGCAGATTCAAGAATTCTCTAACTTTAGTCCCTCTGGGTGTTGTGTTTCTACTGGGTAATATGACCCTCTTCAAACATATTAAAGTACTGGGACTAGAAAGATGCCAAAGATTCGCTTCTCCTGTCCTCACAGGCTCACGAACACTTTTAACTCTACTTCCAGGAGATGAAAAGCCCTTTCCTAGCCTTTGCAGTATACTATATGACCACAGTATACATAAACTCATGCAGGCACACAAATACATATAAATACTAAACTATTAAGCTACTACTGATTTCATTGCTATCATGCATTTAAATATTTTGAATGCATTTCCTATTAGAGACTAGAGTCATGCGTTTCATTTTTTTTTTAACAGACTGATTCTGAACTTCAAGGATATTGAGTTGACATCAGTCACATAGAAGCAAGTCTTCCTCTCAGAACATATTTGAACAATAAGCCAATGTCCTAATTAGAAATAGAAAGAATTTCACCATGTGTCTGATTTTTTGAAATTAATTATTCATACTTAGAAATTGTTCATTATTTTCTCTACAATAGTGTAGCCAAAGTATCACTTGATAAACTTATAATCATTGTAATTCTCATTAAGAGGCTTTTCATTGTACTGTCAGACTGCCTAGCACAATGTATCTTCCTTCATACTTTGCCAAATCTAAGTCATGTATAACTATTAATATACTGCAAACTCAGCAATTGGAAAAAAACAATTCACTCATATATTTTGATATTCTGATAGTGTTTATAGTTTCTTATCTATCTTCAAGTATATGTGTTTCAATTTTTGCAGGTGGCTGGTTCTTAATCTATTGGAAGTTGACTGTGGAATCTTCATCCCTTCATCGTACTTTTGGACGATTCCTTGTTAATACTCTACTCTTAATACCTAATCTTAAGTAGCCTAAAATCATTTCACTGCATGCTAGAAATTTTAATTCCATGTTAAAAAGCAATTAACTATTATAGTCACTATTTTATATTTTTCTAGTTCTTTCTATACATTTTGTGCCTTTGTATTTTGATTTATTAGCTAGAAATGATTTTAGCCCAATAACTATTTACCTAACTGAACTCTAATTAATTCTATTGAATGCCTGAATTACAAGTAAATATATCTTACATTATTTATTTGTGTCTTCATTTTCTTAATTTCTTTTGCCCAAATGTTGTCCATTTTACTATTTCAAATTTAGATATTCTGCTGGCTAGTTTTATTTGAACTTGACACAAACTACAGACATCTGAGAGTAGGAAACCCCAATTAAGAAAATGCTTCCCTAAGATCAGGGCTATAGGCAAGCCTGTGGGTCATTTTCTTAATTCATGATTGTTGGGGAAGTACCCAGCAGGCTAAGAAAGTCGTGTAAAGCAAACCAATGAGCAGCACTCCTCTATGGTCTCTGCATCAGCTTCTGCCTCCAGCCAGGTTTGTGCCCTGTTTAAGTTCCTTTTCTGACTTCCTTGGTGATGAACAGTATTGTGTGGAAGTGTAAGATAATTAACCCCTTCCCTCCCCAAGTAGTTTGGTCATGGTGATTCAGGGTTGCAATAGAAACCCTAGTTAAGACAGATATTATGTTTCTATTTTCAGTTTTTCCAAAGAAAATTCCACAGAAGTTGGTAGCTAGTAAGTAAGGTACAAAGGGAGAGGAGAGAATCTTGTGAGAAAGGAGAAATAGAATATAAGGATATCAAGGAATAAAGGGGAAACTAGAATAAGAAGATTAAACAGGAAAGGGTGTGTGAGGGCAGAGTAGAGGATGGAATGTGGGTACTAGCTTTAAAGACCTTCTGAAAAGCCATATGGAAACCAACTACTGTAGAGGCTGCCTATATATATATTCTTCCTATATATATGGAATATTTTTAAATTTTTATTTATTAGTTCAAGTTAGGGAACAAGCTTGTTTCACATGTAAGTCCCTTTTCCCTCTCCCTCCCCTCACCCCCATCCCTCCTCCCCCACCCCCAACCTACCCCTCACCCCATCCACCCACCACTCCCCAGGCAGGGTAGGGCCCTCAACTGGGGCTCTGCAAAGTCCACCAAATCTTCCTGTGCTGGGCCTGGGCCCTTCCCCATGTGTCCAGGGCCAGAGTGTATCCCTTCACGTGGGATGGGCTCTCAAAGTCCCTTCTTACACCAGAAAAAAATACTAATCCATTACCAGAGGGTCCCTGGAGTGCAGAGGCCTCCTTATTGACATCCATGTTCAGGGGTCTGGATCAGTCTGTTACTGGCCTCCCAGAGAGCATCTGAGGTTGATGTGCTCTCCCTTGTTCAGGCCAAATGTTTCTGTGGGTTTCTCCAACCTGGTACAGACTACTTCAATCTTCATTCCTCCATCTCTTCAACTAAATTCCCAATTTCAGCTCAGTGTATACCTGTGGATGTCTGTCTCTTCTTCCATCAGCCACTGGATGAGGGCTCTAGGATGGCATAAAGAGTAGTCATCAATCTCATTTTAGGGGAAGGGCTTTTAGGTTGTCCTCTCCACCATTGCCTGGATTGTCAGATCGTATCATCCTTGTAGGTCTCTGAAGAGCTCCCTAGTTCCAGATCTTTTCTCGGACCTATAGTGGCTCCCCCTAATATGGTATCTTTCATCCTGCTCTCTCCTCTATTCTTCCCCCAACTCAATATTTCTGCTCCTCCATTTCCGCTCCTCTACTCCTCTTCTTCTGCTCTTATTGTGGCAGCTCCCTCTCCCCTACCCTCATGCTCCCAATTAGCTCAGGAATTCATGCCCCTTCCCATTCCTGGGGTCCATTTATCCCTTAGAGTCCTTCATGTTTCCTAATTTCTTTGGTGAAGAGGATTATAGGCTGGTAATCCTTTGCTCTATGTCTAAAATTCATATATGAGTGAGTACATACCATGTTTGTCTTTTTGTGACTGGGTTACCTCACTCAGGATGGTTTCTTCTAGTTCCATCCATTTGCCTGTGAATTTCAAGATTCCATTGCTTTTTTCTGCTGAGTAGTACTCCATTGTATAAATGTACCACATTTTCTCTATCCATTCTTCAGTTGAGGGGCATCTAGGTTGCTTCCAGGTTCTGGCTATTACAAACAATGCTGCTATGAACATGGTTGAACATATGTCCTTGTTGTATGAACATGCACTATTTGGGTATATACCCAAGAGAGGAATGGCTGGATCTTGAGGTAGACTGATTCCCATTTTTCTGAGCAACCGCCATACTGATTTCCAGAGTGGTCTTACAAGATCGCACTCCCACCAGCAATGGAGGAGTGTTCCTTTTTCTCCACATCCTCTCCAGCATAGATTGTCATTGGTGTTTTTGATTTTGGCCATTCTGACAAGTGTGAGGTGGTATCTCAGAGTTGTTTTGAGTTGCATTTGTCTGATGGCCAAGGATTTTGAGCCCTTTCTTAAATGTCTTTCAGCCATTTCAGATTCCTCTGTTGAGAATTCTCTATTTAGTTCTGCACCCCACTTTTTAATTTCATTGTTTGGTGTTTTGGTGGCTAACTTCTTGAGCTCCTTATATATTTTGGAAATCAGTCCTCTGTCAGATGTGGGATCGGTGAAGATCTTTTCCCATTCTGTGGGTGGTTGTTTTGTCCTACTGACTGTTTCCTTTGCCTTGCAGAAGCTTCTCAGTTTCAGGAGGTCCCATTTATTAATTGCAGACCTCAATGTCTGTGCTACTGGCATAATGTTCAGGAAGAGGTCTCCTGTGCCAGTTTGTTCAAGGGTAATTCCCACTTTCTCTTCTAGAAGATTCAGTGTGGTTGGATTTATGGTGAGATCTTTGATCCATTTGCACTTAAGTTTTGTGCATAGTGACAGTTATGGATCTATCTGCAATCTTCTGCATGTCTGAATCCAATTGTACCAGCACCATTTGTTGAAGATGCTATCTTTTTTCCATTGTATAGATATAGCACCTTTGTCAAAAATAAGGTGTTCGTAGGTGCGTGGGTTGATATCAGGGTTTTCAATTAGATTCCATTGGTCTATCTGTCTATTTTTGTGCCAATACCAAGCTGTTTTCAGAACTATGGCTCTATAGTAGAGCTTGAAGTCAGGGATGGTGATGCCTCCAGAAGATCTTTTATTGTAAAGGGTTGTTTTGGCTATCCTGGGTTTTTTATTTTTCCATATAAAGTTGAGTAAGAAATGATCTATGAAGTGTAGAATATGGAGGGTTTTTTATGAGAATTACTATTTGGTTTCTTCAAATATGCTTATGAAAAGAAATGATTGACTAAAAGAGATGATTGCAACTGACTGCAAGATGTGTCCGTATTTGGATGCTGATTCAAACAAACCTAAGATAACTAGATTTGTGAAGCAATCAGGGGGAAGCTATGTTGACTAGAAAATGAATCTTTATGCTAAAATCCAGTTTATATAATATTCTGAATTTTAAGGAAACAACTATTGTAATTCATTCACCAATGATGGTTGGACCTAAAACTATATCACGTATGTGGCACTGTAAAGAAAGAAGATGAGCAGGGTGTGGAGTCTTCCTCATAAGGATCATACAGTACAGACAGGTAAGTAGGCTGTACACCTGGCCTCTATATGTAAGAAGTACATTATGGAGCAATAAGCTCATGGAAGCCCATGTGGAGAAATTCTATTGGCTGCAGTGACTATGAAAGGCTTATTGGATGGATAGATTAGACAGACAGACAGACAGACAGACAGACAGACAGACAGACAGACAGACAGATAGATAGATAGATAGATAGATAGATAGATAGATAGATCCATTATATTTTTATCATAAAAATTTTCCTTTGGTTTTCACATTAATCACACAGCAAGGAGATAAAAGTTTTTTGTTTTTAAATATTGAACCTGACATAAAGGATAAAATCCTTTCTTTCATATTTCCTGGCAACTATATTCTCCTTTTAGAATAACTAGAATGTAAGTAAGAACATATTTAACCTTTACAGAAATATTTGCTGAGGTACTATACCAGAGAAGATTAATCAGACATGGGTTTATGCCAAAAGAAAGTATTAACCAGCTGGCAACTACACTGGGTATTTTACCTCACTGTATCCTCAAGTAGTTCTCAGGGTTGGTATCTAAGCACAAAGCCGTAACTTGGGTTGATACACTTCAGTTAGCAAGAACAGTTAGCCAGAATCAGAACTATGGGAGCCACAGAGCAAGTACATTCAAGGACTTATCCAGAACTATAAATTTGATGGATTGGGTCTTTGTTCTCATACTGGCAGGTGTTTCTGCCTACATGCTATGTTTCAGGGCTTAAATGGTCCTTTCATCATGGCTTCAATTGTGCTAAGGTCTAGGGGCCTATAAAGGTATGGGGACCTGTTACACTGTTAGGATTGGTTAATGGTGGAACATTAACCTAGCATGTATAAGATACTATTGGAAAAAAAGATAGACTTTCTAAATTCTACACAATATTTGTACATACATATTACATGTAGTATGATCTGGGGATACATCTCTGTAGAAAGATCCCTTGCCTAGTACAAGACCCTGAGTTTGAACTCCAGCACTAAAAAATTAAAAAGTTCACTGGGCCTGGTCAAATAAATATACTTACTTCTCTCCCACTGTAAATCTGAGATGTCAGGTTAAGCCAACTCCATCCCTTGAAGGCCCAGAGCAACCAGATATGGGCTTCCAGAATATTTTCTTTCTGCTTAATAAGTTCAATCCTGATTGCTAAACACTGTCTCATGGAGTTGCATGAGTCATGGAAGCTGCAGCCTTTTTCTGAATCCCTTTGTGACCATAAAGTTCGCAGAGGAAGCCTTTATTAAACTGATATCTATTATTCAAAACAGCTCACATTTGAAAGCAATTACTACTTCCTAGTCAACTAAATGCCCAATTAGTTTTTGATACAAATAATACCTAATACAGTGCCCAGCGGAGAAAAAGATTTTAACAATCCTTTACTGCCCAATTCATTTGCCTCCAGTGATCTAAATAAGGCTCATACAATTTTTCCAATAATAAATACCTGACTATAAATAAATTATTTTAACTAATTTTTATGAAGAATACTGAGGAAGTTTATGAATTATTTATTCTGTCTTTGTATTGTCCTTGTCAAGAACAAGAGAACTGGTCCTTGTCATTCTTTCAGCATAGCCTCACCCAAGGGCAACTGTCCTGGAAATTTTCCTTCCCTGTTACCCCTTCCTTTTCTGAGAAGTGTGGGGGAATGCAGAGAGGCAGCAATCACAGTTTCCCTGAGCATCACAGGGATCCCCTGTTTACTACACTTCACTAATGTGCATCACCCTAACACTGCTGTATTTGTGCTCTTAAGGTATAATTCTAATCAAGAGAGTTTGAATACGAAATTGATTAATTGGATTCATCAAATAAACTCAACTACTTTCAGCCAAGTTTTGGTCACAAAATCTTATGAAGTTGCTGGTAATATCTTTTTACTTGGAGTATTCAGGTAAATTGGTCATGTTTTGCTTCTTTTTCATTATATGTTGATAGGTCATCTTATTTTTATTTATATTACTGAGAACTTGAAAGGTTAGCTCTTCAAAATGGTCCATGAACTTCATGATATTCGCCATAATTGCTAAAATTTCCATACTGTGCTTTGTTTCTACACAACCCAATAGCCTATGGTGATTTTCTACTCCTTCTCCTGTATGCCTTGTGTCAGAGAACAATGCTCTCCATGTACTGCTCATCCCTCAAAAACTCTCATGTGTGCATCTGCAGCAGGGAGTCTCTGAATGCCTGTTATTTATTATGAAACCCACCTACATAAGACCAAATGCTATCTTTATTATTTTTGAAAAGGCAGCCTCATCAGAGAAACTTTCTCATGCAGCAGGTAGGAACAAATACAGAGATCCACAGCCATAAATTTCATAGAGAATGAGAGATCTTGGAATACTCAGCCCTAGAATGGGATGTCTCTATAAAATCCTATCTCTCAGAGCTGAGGAAACATAGCAGATTAGAAGGTGGAGTGTAAGAGCCACAGGGAATAGAGGATACTGTGGTGATATATTATTTATGATCTAATTAGGCTTTCCTGGAGATCAGAATGCAAAGCTAGCCACAGCCATAGAAGGTGGGCTGTAGTGGCCACATCTTTAATTCCAGGACTCAGGAGACAGAGGCAGATGGATCTCTATGAATTCAAGGCCACTCAGGGATGCATGAGAGTGAGTCAGTCTAAAAGAGAAACAGCTTTCTTCTTTAATCCCAACACTAGAGAGGTATATAAGACAGGAGCAGGGCCTCAGTTCTGACAATTAGTCTCCAGCCACATTGAGGACAGGATCATCCCAGCCTTTGTAGAGGTAAGAGCTCTCTAGTGGCTGGAGGCTTTGGCTATCCTGGGTTTTTTATTTTTCCATATAAAGTTGAGTATTGTTCTTTCAATGTCTGTGAAAAACTGTGTTGGGATTTTGGTGGGGATTGCATTGAATATGTAGATTGCTTTTGGCAGGATTGCCATTTTTACTATGTTAATTCTACCTATCCAAGAGCATGGGAGATCTTTCCATTTTCTGGTATCTTCTTTAATTTCTTTCTTTAAAGTCTCAAAGTTCTTATTGTACAGGTCTTTCACTTTTTTGGTTAGTGTTACCCCAACATATTTTATGTTGCTTGTGGATATTGTGAAAGGTGATGTTTCCCTGATTTCTTTCTCATTGGATTTATCTTCTGTATATAGTAGGGCTACTGATTTTTTTGGGTTAATTTTGTATCCTGCTACCTTGCTGAAGATGTTTATCAGCTGTAGGAGTTCCCTGGTAGAGTTTTTCGGGTCACTAATGTAGACTATCATGTCATCTGCAAATAGTGAAAGTTTGACTTCTTCCTTTCCAATTTGTATCCCTTTGATCCCCTTTCTTATCTTATTGCTTTAGCTAGAACTTCAAGTACAATATTGAAGAGATATGGAGAGAGTGGATAGCCTTGCCTTGTTCCTGATTTTAGAGGAAACGCTTTGAGTTTCTCTCCATTTAGTTTGATGTTAGCTATTGGTTTGGTGTATATATAGTTCGTTTATCATGTTTAGATATGTTTTTGTTATTCCTGTTCTCTCCAAGATCTTTATCATGAAGAAATGTTGGATTTTGTCAAAGGCTTTTTCAGAATCTAGTGAGATGATCATGTGGTTTTTCTTTTTCAGTTTGTTTATATGGCGGATTACATTGATGGATTTTTGTATGTTGAACCATCCTTGCATCCCTGGGATGAAGCCTACTGGATCATGGTGGATGATTTTTCTGATATGTTCTTGGATTCAATTCGCCAATATTTTATTGAGTATTTTAGCATCGAAGTTCATGAGGGATATTGGTCTGTAGTTCTCTTTCTTAGTTTTACCTTTGTGTGGCTTGAGTATCAAAGTGATTGTAGCTTTGTAGAAAGTTTGGCAATATCCCTTCTGCTTCTATTGTGCAGAATAGTTTGAAGAGTACTGGAATTAGCTCTTGTTTGAATTTCTGGTAGTTCTGCAATGAAGCCATCTGGCCCTTGGCCTTTTTTGGTTGGGAGGCTTTTGATGACTGCTTCTATTTCATTAGGGGTTATAGGTTGATTTAATCTTCTTATCTGATCTTGGTTTAATTTTGGTAAGTGATATCTATCCAGAACACTGCCCATTTCCTTTAGATTTTCCAATTTTGTGGAGTACAGGTTTTCAAAGTATGACCTGAAGATTCTTTGGATTTCCTCAGTGTCCGTTGTTATATCCCCCTTTTCGTTTCTGATTTTGTTAATTAGCATGCTCTTTCTCTCTCTGACTTTTGCTTAGTTTGGCTAGAGGATTGTCTATCTTGTTGATCTTCTCAAAAAACCAACTCTTTGTTTCATTGATTCTTTTTACTGTTTTCCTAGTTTTTGCATTATTGATTTCAGCTCTCAGGTTGATTATTTCCTGGTGTCTACTCCTCCTTGGTGAGTTTGCTTCTTTTTGCTCTAAAGCTTTCATTTGTTCTGTCAATTCTCTAATGTGACTTTTCTCCAGTTTCTTCATGTGGGCACTTAGTGCTATGAACTTTCCTCTTAGCACTGCTTTCAGAGTGTCCCATAAGTTTGGGTATGTTGTGTCTACATTCTCATTAAATTCTAGGAAGTCTTTAATTTCTTTTTTTTTTATTTCTTCCTCAACCCAGGAATGGTGCAATTGGGTGTTATTCATTTTCCACGAGTATATAGGTTTTCTGAAATTTGTATTGCTGTTGAATTCTAGCTTTAATGCATGGTGATCTGATAAGATACAAGGGGTTATTTCAATTCTTTTGTAACAGTGGAGGTTTGCTTTGCAGCCAACTATGTGGTCAGTTTTAGAGAAGGTTCCATGTGGCGCTGAGAAGAAGGTATATTCTTTTGTGTTTGGATGGAATGTTCTATAGATATCTGTTAAACCCAGTTGGGTCATAACTTCTGTCAGATCCTTTGTTTCTTTTACAAATGTGGGTGCCTTCGTATTTGGGGCATAGATGTTCAGGATTGAGACTTTATCTTGATGGACTTTTCCTGTGATGAGTATGAAATGCCCTTCTTCATCTCCTTTGATTGGTTTTAGTTTAAAGTCCAATTTGTTAGATATTAAGATTGCTACATCATCTTGTTTCTTGGGGCCATTTGATTGGAAAATCTTTTCCCATCCTTTTACTCTGAGGTAACGCCTGTCTTTGAAGTTGAGGTGTGTTTATTGTAAACAGCAGAAAGATGGATTCTGTCTTCGTATCCATTCTGTTAGCCTATATCTTTTTAAGGGTAAGTTAAGACCATTGATATTTAGGGATATTAATGTCCATTGTTTGATGGTTTTTGTTTGTTTTGGATTTATTGGTGGTGGTGTCATTGTGTGTGGATTTCGCCCTCCTATTTCTTTTTGTGTTTGTTAAAATTAGATTATCTATTGCCTGTGTTTTTGTGAGTGTAGTTATGTTCGTTGGGTTGGAGTTTTCTTTCAAGAACCTTCTGTAGTACTGGATTTGTGGATATGTATTGTTTAAATCTGTTTTGTCATGGAATATCTTGTTTTCTCCGTCTATAGTGATTGAAAATTTTACTGGGTACAATAGTCTGGGTTGACATCCATGCTCCCTTAGTGCTTGTAAGGTATCTATCCAAGACCTTCTGGCTTTCAGAGTTTCCATTGAGAAATCGGGTGTGGTTCTGATTGGTTTGCCTTTATATGTTACTTGGCCTTTTTCCTTTGCTGCTCTTAATATTTTCTCTTTATTCTGTAGATTTGGTGTTTTGATTATTATGTGTCAGGGGGACTTCTTTTTGTGGTCCAGTCTGTTTGGTGTTCTGTAAGCTTCTTGTACTTTCATAGGCATATCCTTCTGTAGGTTAGGGAAGTTTTCTTCTATGATTTTGTTGAATATGTTTTCTGAACCTTTGAGCAGTGTTTCTTCACCTTCTTCTACACCTATTATTCTTAGGTTTGGTCTTTTTACAGTGTCCCATATTTCCTGGATATTTTGTGTTAGGGATTTGTTAGACTTGAGGTTTTCCTTGGTTGATGAATGTATATCCTCTAGCAAGTCTTCAATAGCTGAGATTCTCTCTTCCATCTCTTGAATTCTATTAGTTATACTCACATCTTTAGTTCCTGATCGTTTATCCAGCCTTTCCATTTCCAGCATTGCCTCATTCTGTGTTTTCTTTATTGTGTCTATTTCAGCTTTCATGCTTTGAACTGTTTCATGAGTTTCCTTTACTTGTTTGGTTGTTTTTTCTTGGGTTTCTTTAGATTCTTTAAGAGATTTGTTTATTTCTTGAATTTTTTGGTTTGTCTTTTCCTCCATTTCATGTAATTTTTTGCTTGCTTTTTCTTCTATTTCTTTAAGGGATTTTCTTGTTTCTTCTTTAAAGGTCTCTATCATCTTGCCGAGATCATTTTTGAGGTCCATCTCTTCTTCATGCTCTGTGTTGGGCTTTTCAGATCTTGCTGGAGTGGAGTCCCTGGATTCTGGTGGTGTCATATTGGTCTTTCTGTTGTTGGGTGAAATCTTATTCTGTCTTCTTCCCATACCTTCTTCCAGTGGGTGCAGGTGGGATCTCTATATCTCCTCTTGTGACCTATGGTGTGTGTGGGCCAGGAATTCAATGTCCACAGCTCTGGATGGTCTTGCCTCACCTGGTAGTCTCCTCACTCTGAAGGAGTTAGGCCTCCATAGGGGTCAGGTCAGCAGGACAGGAAGGAAGAGTGAGGTGTCTCCAAACTCAGGGAGTTCCTCCCTGCCTGGGTAGGTCTACTTCAAGTGGGCACAGGATCAAAGAGATTGGGGTGAATGGGGCTTTGGATGGGAGTTGGGTAAGAGCAGAGGGTCACTCACCACCTTATGGATCAGGTCAGTGGAAAGGGAAGGAAGAGTGAGGTGTTTCCAGATTCAGGGAACTCTTCCCTGCCTGGGTGTGTCTACCCCAAGAAGGAGCAGGCCCAGGGAGATCGGGGTGAATGGGGCTTTGGACAGGAGTTGTAAGAGCAGAGGATCACTCACCTCGTTATGGATCAGGTGAGTGGAAAGGGAAGGAAGAGCTATATATGGATTTTATATAGGAAGAATATATATATATATATATATATATATATATATATATATATAGGCAACTTCTGCAGAAACACGCACGCGCGCACACACACACACACACACACACACACACACACACACACACACACACAGATTTTACATAGAGTTAATCATATAATGAGGAAGACAATTACCCAACTAGATATCACATGCTACCAAATATCTAGTATCAGGTACCATGCATAGCATAGCACCAGTAGTGGGTTAAATCTTTTTGAGTTATAGCCAAAGCTGTTCTACAGATTCCCCTCAAACATAACAGGCTACTGCAAATGCAATTGGTTGCCCTTCACAATATGATGGCAAGACCTCGTTGCTGATGATTCCACATACTTATGTCATTGAACATAGAGAAATTAAGCTGATGCTCAACTAGAAGCTTGACTACTACTAACTAGAGTTCATAGTGCTCAAAGACACTGTAGACAGTATCATAAGAAAAAAGTAATAATCCCAGTCTGCTACAAACACTGTGAATTACAGTAGCAATCTGTCTGCCAGATATGCCACAGGTAGCAAGTTCCTCAAACATATACACAAATACATACATAAAAGATATGAAAATGATCTTAATAAAATTGCCAAACAATGGGGGAGCCATAGTCCCAATTGGCTATCTCTTGTCACCAAACTAAGCTTCCAGTACCCAGTAATAGGACTGAATTATATCTTATTGAGTTATTGGCTAAAGGGACCCCAAGGGAATCCCCAAACAAGCCAGGCTGTTGCCAAGACTACAGGTTTCTCTCCACAAACTGACAGCAAGGCCCCACTGATGAAGACAACACCTATACAACTCACCGAACATGGAGATGTTGAGCTTGTGCCTACGCAGTGCTTTCACCTCTACATTCCAGCATCTTTGGTACAGGAACTCTACATGCTCTCAAAAAAGAAACATAAACACCAAGCCAGCCACAAAACCTGCAATGGTCTATTATCTGCAAGATATGCTAGAGCTTTGGTGGTACAAAGCTAATGGAAGTAACCAACCAGTAACTGATTTGACTTAAAGCCCACTCCACCAGATGGAACCCATGCCTGACATTGCTTGGGTAACCAAAAACCTGAGACTAAATAGCACAGGTTCCTGGGGTAAAATCAAATAATACTTGTCTTTAAAAAAAGAAAAAAATGTAGTGATAAAATGACTCCTAATAATATTCTGCTATGCTTAGTATCTTGTTCAGCTATCACCAGAGAAGCTTCCTCTTGCAGCAGATAGGAACAAATATAGAGACCTGATAAAGAAATTAAAAAGAACCCAACTAAGCTAGAGACCTCTAACCCTAGGCTACTTGACAGGAGGCCACAAGCAGTTCCCATAAGAAAAAAGGGAACTTCAGCACATTATCAACTGCGTCAACACCAGCCCCTAGCCCGTTGTCTTTAAGAAAACTGGGAACTAAATGGCCTCTTGACATGAACAAACGACAATAATAGCTTCTTTGCTCAATACCATTTGTTTTGTGACATCCTTGTAAGGAAATTTGTAACTTTGTGCATTATGAAATCTTTGTAACCATGGAAACCTTATGACATGAGATCAGGAGTCTGGTGATTCCCTGGGAGAATTAGGTGTGTAAGAAGTTGAGTCTTCTATAGAACCTATTACTTAAGTGGTATTACTAAGCATGAGACACAAGATCTGAAAAAAATATCATTAAGGAAGAAAAACGTAGGGATATTTTAGAACTGAATCATTAGGTTTTCACGTTCTGTCTCAGAAACATGGAATTTGCATGGACAAGGAAACGATTTTTGATTATAAAATTAATGACAAGCCTTGGTACCCTTCTTTTTTATTTTTATTTTATTTTATTAGTTCAAATCAGGAACTAGCTTGCTTCAGATGTCAATCCCTTCTCCCTCTCCTTCCCTCACCTCTCCAAAATCCCACCTGCCCCTAGCCATCCCCCCTCCACTCCCCAGGCAGGGTAAGGCCCTCAAAAGGGGCTCCCCAAAATCTACCACATCCTCCTGGGCCAGGCATAGGCCCTTCTGTCCAGGTCAAGAGAGCATCCCTTCACATGGGATGGGCTCTCAAAATCCATTCTACTGGCAAAATAAGCAGTTTTAGAAATCTTGATGTTCTACAAAATTAATGACAAGCTTTGTTACTCTACTGCTGGCAAAGTAAGCAGTTTTAGGAATCTTGATGTTCTTTTACACTTTGCAGGATTCTGATAAAAATAGAGACCATATTAAAACAAGAGTTTATAACACTGTCACAAAGAAAAACATTCTGGCTCAGTGAATTGCCTGGCTTCCTGAGTAAACATGTCAGATCAGGACTTCTTTCATTATAGAAAGATAAAGAGAAGAGCTCAGTATTTCAGAGGTCAAGGGTGGTCTTATGCCAGATATAAAAGAAAGAATTTAAACAAGGGACCAAGGAATTGTATTTCTGTAGAATGATCAGATATTTGCTATAGTAGATTAATAGAATTACATAGGAGAAACTTGATAAAACAGGTAGTAGGAAGTAACTTCTGATCTATTAACTTAGTCAAACTTAAATAGAGACATTCTGTCTAGTGTTTCTATAATGACACCAATTTCAAGGAAAAAGGTACTGAGTTAAAAGAATTGATTTTATCATAATGGTAGGTTTTAGTTCTCATGAAATTTGCTGCTTTCTCCTTTGGTTTCTTTTACTTTGATATGCTTATGTGAGGACGAAAGACTTTAGAAAAAGTATGTACCATGAAATAAATTTGTAATAAATGATTAAAGTCTATGAAGAAATGATTTTTGGTATAAATAAAGCCTGTGAGAGATACAGGTTGTCAGAGTAGGTCAAGCCATATTGAGATGGTCTTTTTCTCTGTCTGTCCCCCATAAAATGAAACTAAGAAGTACCCTGTGTCTGATTTCCCCTTCACTGCTCTTGTATCCATCCATATTCAGAGCCTGTCTTCATGCAGAGCTGAACCCCAGCAATTCTTGTCATGGCAGACTGTCAGGGTGTATGGCATTGATGGCTACAGGAATAGCATAGAAAAATGCTCTTGGTCTGTCTTAGATAATCTTGAATAGAACTTTGCATAGCCCCAGCATACTTGACAGGAGGGTAGTGCCTGTAGATGAGGCAGTTGTGACTACACTAGAATCAGAAACAACCTCATAAGGATTGGGCTATATCAAGGATTGGACAAACCTGATATTGAGCTGCTTTCTAATGCTGAAATAGTGACAGTATACAAGAGGACTGCTGTAGCAAATATGGATTTAGGTATCATCTATTGCTGAGTTAGCTGAAGGTAAGCACAAGTTTAGACAGCATAAACAATATGCTATATCCTTGTGTCATTATGAGGTTCTCCAAAGCAACTTAGAAAAGTTTTACTTTAGCGCACAGTTCCAGATTATAGTTCACCATTGCATAGAAGCCAAGGAAGGAAGCACTTAAATCACACAGTCATATCACATACACACAGTCAAGAGCTAAAAGAAATAAGAGTATGGGGGCCAGGGAGTGGGAAGTAGTAGTTTTTATGAGAATGACCCCTATAGGTTCGTATGTTTGAATACTTGGTCCCTAGTTTGTGGAAGTCTCTGGGAATGAAGCAGGGGTATCTTAGTTAGGGTTTTATTGCTATGAAGAGACACCATGACCACGGAGACTTTTATAAAAGAAAATATTTAATTGGGGCTGGCTTACAGTTTCAGATATTTTGTCTATTATCATCATGACAGGACATGGCAGCATGCAGGCAAACATGCTGGAGAAGGAACTGAAAGTTCTACGTCTTGATCTCCAGGCAGCAGAAGGAGACTGGGACAATACTGAGCATAGCTTGAGCATATGAGACTTCAAGCCTTCCTTCACAGTAACACACTTCCTCCAACAAGGCCACACCTACTCCAACAAGGCCACACCTCCTAATAGTGCCACTCCCTATGGGCCATTCCTATTGAAACCTCCACAGCAGGTAAGGCTTTGTTGGAGGAGGTGTGTCATTGAAAATGGGCTTTGAGCTTTCAAAAGACTCAAGCCATTTTAAACTGGAACTTTCTACACATTGCTTGAGATGTGTATTCTCAGCTGTCCCTGCTACCATGTAATCTACCATCGTGTACTCTAATCCTCTGGAACTGTAAGCCCAATTAAATGCTTTCTTTTATAAGTTGCCTTGCCCATGGTGTTTTATCATTGCAGTAGGAAGGTAACTAATACAACAAATATTTGAGTTGTTGAGATTAAATACCAACGAGAATGCCAAACATGTGGAAAATTTATCCAAAGGAAGGACAGGAGAAAACTTTCCAAACCTAGATATTATAATACACAGATGCTTGAAGGTCAAAGGTTAGTAATCAGGTTTAACTCAACAAAGTCTATCCCCAAATTGACTTTTAAAATGGGATAAAGAAAATATTCTTTCTATGAAAAGAGCAAAGAAACAAACAATGTATAAGGGTGTCTCAATTCTGACAGTAGCTTTCTCCAAAGAACCCATACACTGTGAAACAAAACAAAGAGAAATATTATCCTGAATGCTAAGAAATAGTGAGATTAACATAATCCAAAAACCTAAAATACAGTTACTAAAAATACAATTAAATAGTTTTACTTAATAAATTTATAAAAGCCTCCTTATCATCATTGACACTAATTTAATGTCCAAGTTTTTAGTTTGATGCTAGGAGTCCTTGATATTAAGATGACTTTTCTTTCTTTCTTTTGTTTTTGCTGCCTCTTTTTTTAAAATATTTTATTCATTTATTATGTATACAACATTCTGCTTCCATGTATACCTGCACACCAGAAGAGGGCACCAGATCTCATAAGGGATGGTTGTGAGCCACCATGTGGATGCTGGGAATTGAACTCAGGACCTCTGGAAGAGCAGTTGGTGCTCTTAACCTCTGAGCCATCTCTCCAGCCCTTGCTGCCTCTTAATATAGCTTATATGTATAGTTTTACAATAACATGTAGATTATAAGAAATAAAATTCAGTATAAAATTAATGTGTCATATATGAGATTCTTTTCTTTAAACTTTTCTTTGAGTTTCTATTTTAGTTTTCATTTTCTGTTGGTGTTTTGCTTGCATGTATGTACACCACATGTGTGCACTGCCCACAGGGGACAAACAACAGTGTCAGACACTCTGAAACCAGAGTCACAGATGGTAGCCAGTTGTCAGGTGTGTGCAGGGATATGAACCCCGGTCCCCCGAAGAACAGCCAGTGCTTTTAACCACTGAACCATCTCTTCAGCTCCAAATTCCTTTCCTTCACTAGGGTTTATAGCCACAACCCTTTGCTCAAAATGTCCCAATGCCTTTTCCTTTGTTCACCATTATCAGCCAACGATAGCACCAGGAAAGGACCACTGCCCAATAAATAGCTGTAGAATGAAGTCTCAATGGTGAGCAGGATGTCATAAGAAAGAGCTGCAACACCTTCTGACTAGAGTAAATGCACTGCACATTCCTCCAGAGACAGACTGTTCATGAGCTTGTGACTGGCCAATATGCAAATGCTCACAGTTCACAGCACGGGAGTCTGAATCACCGTCTCTCTTGCATCACTCTGGCATTCCACTACCCTCTCTGCTGACCAGCGGCTGACGATCCACTGGTGGAGGTTCCACTCCACTTTTGACCTACTTCCTGAAAGTGTATCTTGGCCTCTTTATCTGTTGCTCTGGGCTTTCAATCTCTATAGATACGTGGGGATCCCAGGTGTCTACCCAGCACACCAGCTCTTCTAACCAAAGTGAGAGAAAAATCTCTGCCTATTAGGCCTCCTTTGACCAATGGGTGATGAGAACAGATGGGCAAAGTTTATCACTTCGTTGATCAAGTCTAGTCTTTTGTGATATATTCTTTATCAGTCTCATATCAGCACTATACATCTGGACCCTTAGAGAAGCCAAGACCATCATCTCCTCTTTTTTCCCTTAGGTATCAACAATCACTTTTACTGAATAATATGAGGAGCATCCTGCCCCTGACACCTCACCACATGGTGCTGGGTGGTCCTGGTGGTCACAAGGGTACCAGTGCACATGCATCATTGAGAAATAGTGCTACCCATACCTATCTGCAGGAAAGCTTCTTTGTAAAGAAGGAAGAAACTAGAAACTCAACAAGGGGAACTTGTTTGTGCTGGTTGGAATAATCATTCATTTATTACCATGGATCTGTATTGAAGGATGTTTTAAGATAGGAAAGAGCAGTGATAGGAGTGGTGACAACAGAGAGAGCTTAGAAAAGAGAATTATCTTCAGGCAATGAGACCAGTGATTGACTTACATGAAGAAATGAGAAAGTCAAGAAAGTAGACCTTTCGAAGTCTATTGATGAAGTTTTTAGTGACGTTGGGAAGATTCTTGACCAAAAAGGCCACATAACCTTGAGAATACTTTTCTAATCAAGGTTAAATGTTGCCCTGATAGCTTCTATCAGAGACCTATTCTGAGGCATTTTTAATATTTCAGAACTACATTTCAAGTTAGACTAGGAAAAATAGAATAAGACAAATTCTCTTACGTGTTTTAAAACTTTTGGTCATAGTAGAGAGTGAATTCAGGTTTAACTTCATCTTATTTGTTACTGCATTCAATGACAGCTAGTTCTTTGTTTTTATTAAAAAGGACTTTTAACCCTTTAACTGTTTGTGCTACTACTGTGAGCAATTTTTTGTATGCATGCATACAATGTGTTAGAGTTCAGCATTTCCATGTTCTCTTGTTGCAGATTTTAAACCTTCAACTGGTATGTGGCTCTATGACTAAAAACAAAGGAGCTTTTTGTGTAGTCATTTTTTGCACAAGGTGTTTAGTAAACACGCTCATTCAGTGGGTTCCTATCAATGTTCTAGCATTAATTAAATAACTTACCAGTTCCTACAGAAAGATGAAATTTAGGCATTGATTTATTACAGCTCATGCAAAGTTTATGATGGGGCATAGTGTTTACTTCCAGGGTTTGAGTTGCAGGGCAAGTATAGGACAAGCGGTTCAGAGCCAGGGAGAATTGTCAGGTTTCTTCTAACATAATATGTAGGGCAAGGATGGTACTAACGATTTAGGTTCTTTATGGTCTATGAGATAACACTACTCACTGTTAAACTAATACTAACCAAACTCCTAGCAATGAAACCTCATATCAGGTTATGTTTCAATAACACTTTAAGACTTTGTTTTGTTTCCTAAGTTAAATGCTGAATAAGAATAAGTTTTAAGAAGCAATCTGATAGAATACCCCAGTTGTAAAACCAGAATTCCCATGAGACTACAGCCTACCTCAATCTTTATTAGTCAGCCATAACCCAGAGAGGAATGTTTACTGAGACAACCTGTCTCCCCAAATAATCTGTCTTGTCTGAATTGGACAACCCCAGGAAATAGATACCACAGATTCTCACTGAGTCCCTTACAGCTGCTTCAAGTTCTCATTCCCAAGCCTCTCTATAAGCATGAAGTATTCCCCGCCCTCTTCACACAACTCTTCTCCACCCCAGCAAACTCTGTGCCCCTTGCTGTGTGTGCATTCATAAACACAGCCATTTCTGTTGAGTTCAGATTCTGGTCTTTTTCCTGCCTGTTGTCTCCACTCTGTGCTCCCAAACTAAACAAACTCTAGTGGTTAAAATTCTTATTTGTAGTTTATTTTCTGGAATACTTTCAAAAAGTTATTTGCCTAAAAGTATTTTAAAATTCATTGCACTGTGGTCAGAATAAGAATAAATACTTCGTATAAAAATATAAATGCCAAGATAAAGGACTTAACTTTATTGTTATAGTTAATACAAGACAAGGAAACCGGAGCCTGATAAATTCAAGGAAAAAAATAATAAGTCTTCCTTAATTCTAGTGACTTATACCTGGCCAGTCCTATTTGTTTGGGAGACAATTAACAAGGGAAGCACTCTATGACTATTGCTAATACACATGCTGTTATTATTAGCAAAGGGCATTACATTGGTGGCAATGACTATTTGCATGACCACTCCCTTTGGTTGCCCAATAAAAGTTGTATAGCTATCTCAGTCTCTATATTTTTTTTCCTTTTTTTTTTGAGACAGGGTTTCTCTGTGGCTTTAGAGGCTGTCCTGGAACTAGCAGACCAGGCTGGTCTCGAACTCACAGAGGTCTTCTGTCTCTGTCTCTGTCTCTGCCTCCCGTGTGCTGGGATTAATCAGTCTCTATTTTTATCTTACACATCATGACCTTTGGTTCTACCTGGGTCTATGTACTAGTTGGTTGTATTTGTGGCTCTTTAGTGGGAGCTTCCAATCTCAGAGCCTACTATCCCCCTCTGTGGAAGGAGAGTCCTGGCCAACTCAGCGAATATAGAATAGAAGATGGAAAGTACAACATAAATCCCTGGAATTACTCTGAAAGACTAGGATTGTATAAAATCCTAGTGAAACAAACAGTGAGATATTTTGAAAAATTTGCTCCAGGAAATGAACAAAATGTTTTATGGGGCTTGGCTGCATTTTACGGATGGCAATACCACACAGGTAAGTGAGACCCTTTCTAATTACAGTTGTACTTTGACATAACTGGATTGTTTTTGATATATAAATCACCTGGTAGGAAATTGATTATTTTCCCTTTCCTTTCTAATGTTTTACCACTAATATTCCCTCATTTTCTTCTTCAGTTTTTCACCTGGTGGCTTTGCTTGTACTTCCATTTGTGAATCTGCCTGCATGCACTGTTTGTTCTTTTTTCACTGGTCTTCAGAAACTTCCTCATCTCTTGTTCCTTCTCCTCCTGTCTGACAACATTTCTAACTTTACCAGTAACCACTGGTCCATTTCCTATCAGGAAAAAGGAGACAGGATTAGCTCTAACTTTTGTGTAAACAGTTGTGTGTTCTTTTTCTTCTGGTTTATTAGAATTGTTCAGGAGTATCTGAGATGATTCTCCTGGAGTCACATCATATATCCATGTTTCATTCATGTTATTGTCATATGTTAATAGTTCATTCATTTTTATTGGGAGATATTTTAATTGGAAAAAATGTCAGAAATGGGAAGAATAGATTGGGAGCCAGAGAAAGGGTAAAAAAGTATCACAAAAGAGAACAGTGTATGTCTGGCACAGGTAGACCTCATGCCTTCCTTCAGGGGGCTTACAACTTCGGAAGGAAAGTTACATATATATATTATATATATATATATATATATATATATATATATATCTTTGTTGATACACACACACACACACACACACACACACACACACCAATAAAAACGAGGCCAAGAAAACAAAACAAGAACAAAGAACACAGGTATGAAGAAGAATCAATGCATGAAAGAGTGCTAATGGTTGAAAGAAAAGAAAATTGAGAATAGAATAAATGTGGAAGTGAATCTAAAAACAATATAATTATATGAATAAAAGATAAAGTAATCCAGAAATGGGATAAAGAAAAGAATTTGAAATTACTGTGGCATGCATGAAAAAAATCAGAGAGAGAAGGAAAATTATGTCTAGTGAAATGCTGGAAACTACAATAAATTTTGGGCGGAAATCTGAGTTTGAGTAGCAGTCATTCTGGTTAATAAGATGAATGATTTTGAAAAATTAAAATCCATTGATACAACTATGCAGATCTTTCCTGTGGGCTAGTAGAGTGCAAGTAGGTTAAAAAGAACAAAAACAAAGAAGTGGGGCTTAAAATAGATTCATAGGAAACAGACCATTTGAAGCTGAGAACATAGTACAAGAGGGAAAGAGGAGAAAGAAGACAACATATTTCAGAAATATGAAAACAAAGGAATTCATCCAATAGGTGAGGGAGGAAAGGGCTAGATGAGAGAAGCTAGAAGAGCTGGGTGGCATCAAGTCACCAGGGAGCTAGAGGGGAAAGATGAACATCAATTGGGGAGACAGCTGAAAGAATGTGAAGAGAGTGTATACATAAAGCATATCAGATTTAAAAACTGTGGAGTGAACCAGAAAGATATGTCCTTAAAATAAGAATTAAGGGAGGGGTGGTTAATCTATGGGGCCTCCAGTAGTGGATCAGTATTTATCCCTAGTACACGAATGGACTTTGGGAGCCCATTCCACATAGAGGGATACTCTCTCAGCCTACACACAGGGGAGGGTCTAGGCCCTGCTCCAAAGGATATGACAGACTCTGAAGATCCCCCATGGAAGGCCTCACCCTCCCTGGGAAGCAGAAAGGGGATTGGATGGGGGCCAGTGGGGGGCAGGGGAAGAGGGGAGGAAGAGGGAACTGGGATTGGCATGCAAAAGAAGCTTGTTTCTAATTTAAATTTTAAAAAAGGAGAAAATAAAGACAAAAAAGGGATTTAACTTTAAGTAAAAAGAAATACAGCATTTTTTTTTTACATGTATTGATATTTGACTCCCTAATTTGGAGTTAGTCGGTTATCTGTATATAAACAGAATAGCTAGTAATTAGAAAAGAGAGACGAAAGCTATAAAGGCTTAAAAATATTGATTGATATCTGGACAGTGAATAGAGCAGGGACTGTAAAGTGAAGTTGAGGATAAATGGCAAGCATTTTCTTTTTAGAGAATGAATATTTTGGCAGTTCTCATTAAAGAATTATAACTAATTATATCTAGTTAACTTTTATATCTCCAGGTTAAAAAATTGTGGCTTAGGGGGTTCAACTCTGCATTCTTTCTCTTCCAGGTAGGTTAGCTGACCCCACTCATAGGACAGACTGTGGGTATGCCTCTGGAGATCACCTGTGCATCTCTGTGGACAGCTGGTGGGGTGGTAAGTTTAACCTAATAAACCTCTTATTGCTTATCTCCCCACAAAAGTTCATCCTATCATCCCAGTTCCATAATTGAAACCAAACACAGAGTTACAGCAATAGACGCAGTGTGAGCATCTCCTCATGAGACTTTCCCTATCGTGATTTACTGTATCCTCAAACTTGAACCACAAGAAACCCTTCCTTAACTGAAAATAAAGAGACAAACTTACTCTAAATACTAGAAGAGCAATATAAATTCATACCATTATGCAAAATGAAAAGTTTTCAAAGATTACATACAGATTAGGATATTTTTAAAGACAAGTCAGACTTGAAATATGCAAATAAAACTTCTGGAGACTAAGAAAGCAAAGCATTTTATAAAGTTACTATTTTTCTCTCTTGTAATTTATTGTTGTTTAGATTCTAAGTGGCATTGTAAAATGCCAGCAGTTGTTTTTCATGAATTAAAGTTATGTATCTAGAACATAAATTTATTTTGCTTTTTGAGAATGGAATTTTAAAAATTAACTTGTTATGATTGCATCTTATCCAGAAGGCTCATCCACCAACTTCCAAAGTGCATAGTTTCTACTTAAATTTAATGCTATATGTTTAAATCCTTGGGGCTTACATCATGATGTGTTTCTATACTTCAGAAATAATTTCTGGCTGTGCACATTGGCACATGTCCACAATGTCAGCACTTGGGAGGCTAAATGAAGTAGGAAGATCATCATGAGTAGGGGGCTAGCCTGGGCTTCACAGCAAGATACTGTTTCAAACGACAACACAAGGTGAAAAAAAGCAACAAAAAATACCCCTTTCTATTTTATCAATACCCATAATGGTTATTTTGTTTACACAGACCTTAATTATTTCCTCTCTGTAATACCCTTCCTGGCTGCCATTGACTCTGGAGTAATGGAGCTATCATCAGACATCACCCTTCAGCTACCATCCAAGGATCAGGAGAAGTTTTGTTATGATGTTTCTAGTTGTCATTCATCTTTTCCAGAAGCAATGAAAGTGTGGAATAAACTTTATCAGGTTATTTTTTTTAATTTTAACTACAACCTTTAAAGGTAACCAGATAATCAATGCCTAATATTTTATGTAGCATTTTACAGATTGAACAATAGGTTTCTAACAAGTAATCCCCAGTGTTTGTTATGTAAACAATACTATCATGAAGAGACTGGTGAGTGACATAGCATCCTTATTCACAATACTTTATTGATGTATCTGTTTGCATCCCTCTTATGCCAAATAAATTATACACAAACGTGTGAACACAGAATTGTGTCTTTGCAGTACATAAAGCATTCTGGCTCATTTAATTCCAGGCCAACTGAATGATGCTGCATATGAATATATACTATAAAGTAAGTTGTGATGAATTTGATTATTTCAGCTCTCTTGAATACAAATAATAAAAGCTAATTGAAATGATTAATTGACAGTCAGATCAATTATGGACACCCAAAGTAATATGTCATGGTGAAAGAGTGCAAAGCAAACATTACCTTTCATTAGGTGCTTGTTATCTTGCATATGTTTTGACAAAGCACTCTTGTTGCTCTTCTTTCTCTATTTTGAAATCTTCTGATACTATGGAAAGTCCACTGAATGGCAGGAGACAAAGAAGTACCAAAGGTCTGGTTTAAATGATATTAAATTTTAGAAAGATTCAAAACCAAAACCAAAAAGAATTATTGGTTTGTTTTTCTCAAGTACATGACTAAATAATGTGAAGCAACTTGGGACTTAAGTGAAGCATTAAGTCATTCATATTTTGATTTAGGAAAATAATATTCTCCCATTTTTATTGTTTAAAACATTTTTTTCAGGAAAAGGATCATTATTGCCTAAACATTAATAACTTCTCTATTCTTACACAGCATATGAAGTTACCTTCTAGCACTTTTGATGATTTGGTGAAGGATGTTTGGGAGGCACATTTGTCATCTCTGATTGGTAATTTTCTCAGTAGGTAAGAGTGGTTCCAAATTAATATTATATTGTGATAATTTTTCTACCTTATGTAATTATTCCCATTTCAGCCTTCTTTACATAACTTATTTATAGCTATGTCAACCATGGAAAATGTTATGGTAAAAAGTAAAAGCCTTACTAGATGAAGATTTGTATGACAAGAAGGTAAAAATATGAAGAAGGTAGATTTGTACAACAAAATGTAAATAAAAACACAGCAGAAAAATGTAATCAGAACTGTGGGAAATGAGAATATTTTAGGGCCTTTCTAAGACAAGTTTTGCTCTATAAACTAAAAAGACACAATGACAGATTTACTGCAGGGTCTCTGCATCGTTTTGATGGGAGGATGTAGCTTTGCAGCATGTCCAAAATAGGTATCTGTTATACGGAAAGTGAAAACAGTGCCACGATTCTCCCCCTTTTATGGCAAATGAAGTTGAACAGGATAACATAACTCAATTTTGAAGTGAATAAGTATATAAAGAGTGATTTATGACACCCAGAGAAAGACATGGGGGAGAAAGAAAGAAAATGAATGGTGACTACTTTTAAGAGTATATGCGAATGTAGGCATAGTGCATTACATCGTGGAAGATTTCTTACTAACCACCTGCTGCTATCTTTACCACTGACTTTCTACCCAGTTTGAATAAACAAGTCAGACCTTTGAGGCTTGTCTATATTGCCTCACTTACTTTATCTATCATTGAAGATTCAAGGGCTGGTGTTTATAACAATGGGAGTGTTATCTCCTTGGCATGCCTGTGGGAAGAGGAACTAAGATTGCAGCTGTGACTAAGGCTCAGTCTATTTCTGATGGCCGCCAAAGAGCAATCAGGTCATCAGCCAAGGAAATGGTGAAGCTGTGGTCAACATCAAGATTGAGTCCTAGGATGTGTTATTGAAAGTACAAACAGCATATATCATTTGTGACTTTCCCAATCACTTGCTGAACCACACTGCTATGTAAAATAATAATAAAAAATTGATAGCAACTCAGAAAAGGTAGTGAGATCAACAGTCAGGATTTGAAATAGGAAACACACACTGCTTTTATTACTTCTAGGATGAGTTACGTATGGGATAGCAGTGAAGCCAGAGGGAAGGGAATCCACAACTGGGTCAGCAGGGCTGAGGCTCTCAATGCAGGGCTGAGGGTGTCAATGCTTGGGTCTAGAACCAGGGCCATTGGGCCAATGGCATCAGGTCGAAACTTGAAGACATGGGATCCAGACCTTGGGAATCCAAGTCTGTCTTCTCCAAAACGAATAGTGGAATTTCTTCTGCCTCAGGGTCCAGATCTTCAAAACTGGCATCACCATCTTCTGACACAGTGTTGAGGTCTTCTGGCTCTGGTTCTAGGCTTTCAGAATTAGGGTCTGGATCTTTGGGACTGGGGTCTAGGTCTTGTGGGTCTGAATGAAGGTCTCCATAAAGGGGCCTGAGGCTCTTGTGGCCCGGGTTCCTAACCAGGACTGAATGCCTCATCCTAGAAGTAGAACTGCTTGTGGCTTCTGGACCAGAATCCGATGCCGGTTGCCCTGCCCGGCCTGGCTTCACCCATGCTGGCTAGCAGGCATCTCCCCGCCCCAGACTTGCAGGAAACCCCACTGCCCTGCCCACCAGCCCCGCAGGCCAGCAGCTGCAGCCAGGCGCTCCGGGGGAGCGAAATGCGCAGGAGATCACTTTTGAAGGGTTGCAACTAAGAAACAGAGATATCTGATTAGACACTTGCAAATCTTGTCACTGAGGCAAATTGTTGGTGGATTGAAGAGGTCTAAAGTAATTTGAATGTCTGTCTTGTGACACCGTGTAGGATAAGTAACTTCTTAGGTATAAAAGTATTTATTTTTTTAAAGGGCGCGTGTGGGCATGCACCTGTGGATGTGTAGAAGTCACAAGATGGCTTTTTGGAGTTGATTACATCAGGTTCCTTGGCTCAAACTCAGGGCTCCGGGTTTTCATCTTCCAAACCATCTTGTTCTCCCTGAGCTTGTGTTTCTCACAAGCATGAAATTATTTTCAGGGGTTAAAGTCCAAAAATTTAGAAGACAGTTTTTGTTTATACATATACTTTCCATCATTTTCACTTTACCTTTGAACTTGTCCATTTCATGTATTCCTAATTATGAAATGAGACTAATTTGGAACATTCACTTTATAAAATAATATCAATGTAAATTGCTTAATTGAATAAGTCTAAATATCTACTGCCTGCTTTATCTGCATAATAACTCAGGAAGAAAGGTCTCTGGTGCTGTTCATAGTGGAAATACAATTAAATAATAACAAAGATTCATTGCTTGTTGTACTAATACTTGCTTTTTATTTTATGAACTTCTTTCTCATACAGCCAGATGTTTTTCTTTAAACAGATATTTTAAAGACCTGGATCATTTTTATAATAATTCTACTTTATTTGAATATTTGCTTGTTTTTAATTTTATGAATGTGCACCACCTGTATGCCAGGTACCCACAGGGATCAAAAGCAGGTGTGATTTCCCTGTAACTGAAGTTACAGACAGTCATGAGCTTCCATGTTGGTGCTGGAAACTGAACATGGGTCTTTTGCTGGCAGTGAGTACTCTCAACTGGTATGCCATCTCTCTATCTGCTTATTAAATAAAACTTATTTTTTGAGACAGAATCTTACTATTGTGGTCTTGGTAGTGGGTTATAATCCACACTGAACTACAGAGTAAGATTTGACCCCAACACCTTCCCTGACTAACAGTAAGTCAGGAAGAGAAACAAACCGATTAATAATTTCATGTTTATGACAAATTTTTGCTCATCACCCCACCCTAAAGCACATGGCTAAGCAATTCAATTAAGTCATTTTTATTGAATTTTGCTTATTCCTTTCTTCCTGGACTGGTTGAGTTTACCAGACACTTTCCATTTTCTGCTTTAAGGAAGAAAGATTGACTTAGAGAATCATGAGAATGTTGTGAGGTAAGCAGATCAGACTTCTGGATAGGCTGTATGAATGGGTTCAATTACAACCTCCATTTTGAGTTTAACATGTTTATGTCTTCGATTTTATCTGGTTCACTACAGGAAAGAAACCTTGCCCTCTACTTTCTAGAAAGTCTGATCATCACTATGAGGATATTTAGCATGGTATTAGTACAAATCTGGAAATACGATTGATGGTAACTACCACCACAAAGTATACAAGAACTATGAGAATAAGCCAGTAATATTATCAAATGTACTTATGAAAGTTAAGTTGGTATTCATAACCCTATCAGCTAAGAGAAATAGTGAGGAAAATTAACACACAATCTATGGAGGAAAAGAAACAAGAAATTTAAAAAAATACCAGTTAACCACAAAAACGGGCAATGATGAGGAAACAGGACATAAAATGTAAGAATAAATGGCAATATTATACCCCAAAATAACAAAGAAAAGAGGATAGAAAACTATATATCCCTGTTTTTTTTAATGGGTGAAAATAAAAATCCTCAACACAAATTTGGGAAACATGAAACCACAGAGAAACAGAATTTCACACCACTACATAGCATAACATGCTAGGGCTTGTTACAATAGTGCAAGTTGTTTAACATCTGAAAATCACTGACTAAAACAGGGTAACTGAAGAAGACAATATAAAACACACATGATCCTTAGAGACACAGAGAATGTAATTACACATGTATGAAGAAAACCAGGAATAGACAAGCAGTCTCTCACCTTGAGAGGCACTTAGAAATTGTACAGCTGACCTCAAGAGACTACAGCCAGAAAAAACTTCCTGCAAGGACTAGAAGCCAAACAAAGTTTTTGTTGTTGTTGTTATTGATATATCTATTCTAAAGATTCTCTCAATGAAATTTATAAAAGTAAAGGAGCAAAAGTCATACTAATAAAAAGACGATATGTTTTGTTTCTAATAAGAAAAATTACTGAGTAGTTAATAAATAAGTAGAAGAATACAAGATCTAGAAATCAGATGTATTTTATATAAATTCAATGAAAAACTGTAAAATGTTGTTGAAAAACAGATAAAATGTTCCAGACCTGGTGGAGCATGGCTGTAATGCTAATATTTGGAAAGCAGAGGCATAATGATTACAAGTTCAAAGTTAGTCTACGTAGTGAGTTCCAGGGCAGCCATGGGCTATAGAGAAAACCGTATCAGACAAATATGTTTATATAATATATATAAACACATATTAATATAAATATGTAAAACACATACTTGTTTGAAACTAATTTTCATATATAATTATTTACATATATAATATATATATATATATATATTTACATATACTATACTATTGAAAGAAATTATTGTACATCTTTTCTAGTTTGCTTTCTATTGCTATAATAAATACATGACCTAAACCAATTCGGGAAGGAAAGAGTTACTTGTTTTACAGACCCCAATCCAAGCACACTAGATCACTAGAGAAATCAGGGCAAGAACCCAAGTAGAAGCCAAAGCAGAAACCATGGACAAAAGCTCCTTACTGCTTTGCTTTTCTTGTTCAGTTTTCTTTCTTATACAGCCTAAGATTACCACACATAGTGGTAATTTATTAATCAAGAAAATGCCCCACAAACTTGCCTACATTGAAGTTGCTTCTTCCTGGGTATATCTACACTTGTGTCAGAGACAAAAACTAACACATACAACATTTAAAATGAAAGATTGCTAATGTTCATAATACTCCTTAAATTTATGTGTAAATACAATACAGTTTCTCTTAATCTCTAATCAGGACAATTTGGTGCCAGTAGCATAATTCATTTCACTTGAATGGACTTTAAAGCCCAGAAATTTACACTCATGTAGCCTTGATTTTTCTACAGGGACAGAAGACAATTCTGCAGGTGACATAAGGCACTTGAAATGCAGCCTGGAGCTGAATGAGAGGCTTAAATTGATAAAATTTGTAGAATAAAACCTTCCAGCTTTCTTCTTTTCTAAGTCACAAACCTGACAGCACAAGGGACAAAAGAAAAGCCCACAAAATTGATTGTAAAAATTAAAATTTTGGGTGCTCTGTATGGTATTAGTGAAGCACCAATAGAATAGTAACAGTGCCCAGAAAGGCACAAATATTTCTAAATTGTGTGTCTGATAGAGTAGTTGGATGCTTTAAAATATGCTTTAAAGCACTGATGACACAATAGTAAAAAAGATACATAGGACCCAATTTTATAAATAGAGAAGATTTTGAGTAGGCACTTCTCCAAAGACATGCAGTTGCAGTTCCTCTTGGAAATCGCATGACTTTACCAGCCCCAGGTAACTGGCTAAGTTTCCAGTAGCAGGCCCAGTTTCCTTCTTCTTGAGAAGGTTTTTAAGTCTAATCAGAGAGTTATTGCTTACCACCGAGAGATGTATGCCAATACTGCATCCTGAGGTTTATTTTACCACAATGGCTGGTTGTTGTTATGGTTCATGGTGTCATAGCTTGGGAGTACTCTTGGTTTCTTCCCTTCCTTGGAAGCTTGCATGATGCCTTCTGGTACCATGAAAGGTAGTCTTCAGGAAGGAAGCCTTAAGGTCAGATTCAAGTTAGATTCTCTAGGCTCTATTTCTGAAGCGCCTGGTGTCTTCAATAATAGGGATTTAGCTTCCACTTCTGGGGGCAGAGGTAACCAAGGGCACTAGCAGTGGTCTATAATGCTTTGGGAGTCTACTAGGCAACCCTGACCAACAGCTCAATATGGGGCAGGCTTCATATGTCTGGTTTGGGTTTTTTGTTAGTCTATAGCTCTTGTGGGGAACATTGTCAGCCCAGATGGGACAATTTCATTTCAACTATGTGTACATATGTATATACAAACATACATTTATTGTAGGTATTTTGTAGGTAGTTAGCTAATAGTATGAGTCCTTATGACTTTTTCAGACTTCTTTAGTGTTATTTCAGCATTCTTCCTCCTTCTGTATTTATCCTCCAGCCTATTTTTCAATTCTTCAGATCATTGGAACCCGGCTAATCCCTTTTACATCGCTTGATGCCAAAGACAAAATATTTCACTAAGAACTCGTTTTTGCATTTATATTTTGAATCAGTCCTCTCCACCTTTTCAAATTTAGGAGCCCCATCAAAACAAACAAACAAATAACAACGTTGACAGTCTTAAGGACAGACCAACAGATTTCTTTTGAGCAGCTTACTTGCTTTGAAATTTGAGTTAGGAAATTTCTCAGTAGACTAAATTGAAAGGCACCTTTTCCCTACTTATCTACTAGATCAAAATATTATTCTAAACTGGAAGCAGATTTTCAAAGAGACTGGGCATTATTTGTGGAATATTTAACTGCATTAAGATTTCCTACAACTTTGATGAAAGTAAGTGAATTCGTGAAGGGCATGCCACAACGGATACTTGTTGATGAAGATACAGCCTTCTTCATCAGAGACTTTACTACCTTTCAGAACATAGTCCTGCATGTTCTAAGTTTCCTCCACAAAATGCATGAATATACAGGTAAGAGACACCTTTTGATTATTATTTTTTACAAATATTGTGTGTTATATTGATGTCATAGATGATAAATTGGCAGTATAATCCTAATTAGACACCACTAGACTATTTAAAGAGAGAAATGTTGACCTAGAGATACTGGCTTCACCCTCTGGGCATTTGTTTTTAATGGGCTAATTATAAGCTTCCCTCAGTGGTGGGTGCTTTTTATCTAACCCAATAGTGTATTTTCTACATAGATCTTTTTCCCCCAACATAATATTTTTATTTATTACTTAGGAATTTTACACAGTGCATCCCAATCACACTTGCTTCCCATTCCTCCTAGGTCCACCCTCCCACCCTTTTGCCCTCCCCCCCCAAAATACACCAAGTCCAATTTGTGTAGCTCACATACTCATTGGAATGTGGTTAAACTTCAAGTGGGTAGTCCTTCAAAGATAACTGAATCCCACACACCTCCCACCAGAAGCCTTCGACTGTGAAGAGCTATGCTTCAGTATGTTTATCATAATTTCATTGCTTCTCACCTTTTGGCTAAGAGTTAGTGTAGTATCTGTCCTTCTACACTGTTCTTGAACAAATACAGCAGATAAAGACCATCATTTATTTTCTTAGAAAACAAAACAAGGATTCTTTTCTTCTTATTTGTTTGTAAACTTTCATATTCTTTACATATTATTTTTAAAAGAAAATGTAACAGGGGCTGGAGAGATGGCTCAGCAGTTAAAAACACTGGCCACTCTTCCAGTGGACCCAGGTTCAATTCCCAGCTCTTACATGGCAGCTCACAACTTGTCTGTAACTCCAATTCCAGTGGATCCAAAATGTTTATCTAGTATCCACGGGCACCAGTCATACATGTGATGCATAGACATATTTGCACACAAACCCATACACATAAAATAGATTTTTTTAAAGATTAAGAAATCTTTTAAAAATTAAAAAAGGAAAATGTAACAAACATAAATGTGATATCCGCCCCCACAGTTAACAGGGTTCCAAAATACACGATAGAAACTTTTACATCCTCTTCTATTGGGTACAGATATAAAGAAAAAAATCTCATAAAGTAGGGTAAAAGGGCCAGGGAACAGTGGAGGCTATTGTCCTGCCAGGCAGGATGTGTTGCAAGGAGATAAGTCTGCGGCTGAGGCTCTCTTGACCACAGACATGGACATATGCTTTACAAGAAAATAGATGTAAAGAAACAGAAACTTAACTGAGTGTTAGTTCCTAAAATAGTAATAGAAGGCATAAGATAGCATTATTATGCTATCTTCATTCAGGGTCTCTACACACCTCATTGAGGCACATGTTTCTGCATAGATACTGAAAGTGAGTGTATATTAGCAAAATCTTTAATAAGGAATGAACTTGTAATATGTTAATATATTTATAATACTTGCTGTATCTGTCTCCTTCATTCTCTTAACTCCATTTGTCTATTAAAATTTTAAGTGTGTAGGTATAACATATAGTCTTAAATATGCAAAATAATCACATTAATCTGTGTATATTAGTGTTTGCTAATGGGATGAGAACTTTATACTGTTTTAAATAATTTCAGCAATTTGATTCAAAATTAAAATTCTATTTATGACTATTTTTATGATTTTTCCAGGTACACTGCCACTCACTATATGGGAAAGTCTAATGAAGCCAAAATGTGCAAGGAAACTTGCCCTAGACATTCTGGAATTCCTCTTAAAAAGATTCAATTAAATGTTTCTGGAAATTCATAATGAAATAAAAACACAAATGATAAGTTTTATAGGAATTTGTTTCTCAGGTTTGTGTACTTTCATTACTGTATATTCTTACATTTTAAAGTATGAATGTATTTTGTTATCAATTTCCAAATAGTTATCAAATAAATGTAAGTAATAACTAAAATATCTACTGTTCAATGTAGACTCAGTCAAATAGCTAATTGATTAGTAACTAAGATGATCAGCTCATAAAGTCCATAAAATTTGATTGAGCTGTCAGGTGCTATTCTGCCTAAATTAATTTCATGATGTTTAAAGGGCATCAGTGTCAAGAGTAAACAATCTTTAAAATATGAATGCAAATTTACTCTCATCAAATACTCAAAGATGAACTGTTTGTGTGGAATACACTTCTTAGTAACTGGAGAATTTGTGTCTTGAAATTTGAAAAGTGTATTTTGAATTATCTCATCTATGGGGTACTTTAGGGGTACGGAGGGCAAAATGCCCCCCCACACACACACCTTTTCACCGTACACACAGAAAGGAGGCTCTGCTCTTCTTCATTCTCTTGGTTAGTTGCTTTCAGCTGTTCCAAGGAAGATGCTTACACAGATTTCATGAGGCTCTGCTCAGAGACTAAAACCTGTAAGTCGATCCTATGGCCATGAACGTAGAAACATTCTGAAGAGATAAGTTTTCATGTAAGTTCTGTCATTTTCCAGCTGTCTCACCTGTTAGCTCTTATCTACTTAACAAATTCCCCTACAACTCATTATACTTACTGGAAAAGTAAATATTCAAATCGAGGGCCACCAGATGTTGATAATTAAAAAACACTAATGTAATACCCCAAAATTAATGAATGTCCAATATAAACACACAAAACTGTAACGGTTGTACACAGCACATCTATGTGATGAACAGGGCACCAGTAAGACATCAGTTTCAATCAAAAATATCAATTTAACATTGCAGCATATATGATTCCAGGAATTTAAAGTCACAAAACATAATCCACATTGAATCACAGCAACTTCGTCACACAGAAATCTCTGGGTTTTTTTTGTTTTTGTTTTTTTTTTTTTTTTTTTTTTTTTTTTTTTTTTTTTTTTTTTTTGGCAGCTAGCAGCTCTTGTTTATTGTGAAACTGCAACTCTATTTTAGTCTTGTTTGGAAGAAAGCCCAGAGCTGAAATTGCATAGATAAGAGCTTTAAAAGAAGAGTAAGGTTGTTTTTGATGTTGTTATATAATTTTATTTGGGGGGGGTTTCGAGAAAGGGTTTCTCTGTGGCTTTGGAGGGTATCCTGGAACTAGCTCTTGTAGACCAGGCTGGTCTCGAACTCACAGAGATCTGCCTGCCTCTGCCTCCTGAGTGCTGGGATTAAAGGCATGCGCCACCACTGCCAGGCAATTTTTTTAATTAGAAACAATCTTGTTTTACATTGCAATCCCAGTTCCCTCTTCCTCCCCTCCTCCCTGCCCCCCCCCGCCACTCCCCATCTCATCACTTTTCTGCTCCCCAGGGAGGGTGAAACTTAATGGAGAGAAACTCAACTCGATTCCTTTAAAATCAGGAATAAGACAAGACTGTACACTCTCTCCATATTTCTTCAATATTGTACTTGAAGTTCTAGCTAGAGCAATACAACAACAAAAGGAGATTAAAGGGATACAAATTGGAAAGGAAGAAGTCAAACTTTCACTATTTGCAGATGATATGATAGTTTACATAAGTGACCTGAAAAACTCTACCAGGGAACTCCTACAGCTGATAAACACCTTCAGCAAAGTGGGAGGATACAAGATTAGCTCAAAAATATCAGTAGCCCTACTACATACAGAAGATAAATGGGCTGAGAAAGAAATCAGAGAAACATCACCCTTTACAATAGCCACAAACAACATAAAAATATCTTGGGGCCATGTTAACCTAACCAAAACTCTCTGGAGGTTTTTAATACTTTAGCTATTCCTTTTCTTTTCCTCTTGCTTCTGTAGCAAACTGTCACCAGTTAGAAGCTTAAAACAATCTGCACATATTCTAGATCTTGAGAGCTGGAGTCTGAGATGGGTTTCCTGATGACAGAGCTAGTAATGTGCATATAATTCTCCTACACCACCACCTTACAGAGTGGGTTCTCTTACATTGGTGGTTTTCCTTTGGGTACTGCAAAGAAGAGTCAGTTTAATTACTAAGCTCAGTGTCATCTCTGCAGACCATGCTTATTCTTTCTTTGCAACCCTTTCCTTGTTTTTTCAACTCAAGTAGCAAAATAACTTTAATTCTGCTAATGTAACACATCGTTAGCAAAACACTTTTGTCCACTTAAGTTAACATATATATTTGCATTTGCATATGTATTTGAATTTAATCATGGGTAAGATTCTTGGGGGTACAATGATTAAACCATTATTTATGTTATTGAAGCATTCACAGGATTGTCTCTACTTTGTGTCTATCAAAGACAGATGTAAGAAAATGGTACATATGCAGTTTTACTTTAATAAACATGATAAATTACCAATGAAATTTCATTTGTGGTGAATCCTAGTAGTTCAGAGTGGGTTTGTAGTTTCTGACCTGTGCTTTCAGACCAGAAAATACTGATAAATATGAGACAGCTTGATCAAAATAAAGACACATTCTCAGTATTTCTGAATTCAATGCAAAGAATAGGTGAATTGTGTTTCTCTTTTTAAAATTCAATGACAGAATTCTCCAGAAAGACAAAATATTTATCATCTCCTCTTCCCCTCAAACACTGTACCACTTGTGTTTTAAGATGATATAAGTAAACATGATAATTGATGAGTACAATATATCATTCACTGCCCAATAAACACATGATTCTTACTGTTCCCATGACAGGAATCACATATACTGGGATAGTTTTACATTTATTTTGTATGATTGAAGTACCATGTATGCCTCTGACAATTCCCTTGCACAGTAAGAATTCAACTTGGAGGTAAACACCTCCTCATACACATTTGATGTATTTGCAGGACAGTGCTCACGCATGTAGCACAAAATAAGTCATTCCTCAATTAAACACATGTCAAATTGTTTCTGAAGCTTGCACAAGATTTTCTCATTAATTTTCCACAGAATTGTCAATATAGGACTGAGTGAACAACTGACTGTGAGCAATTCCAGCAACCCAAGGTATGCTCTGTAATTGCCTCATAATTAATTTTGGAATAATTTAGGGCAGGCAAACCTGCTTGATGGGTGATTTCTACATAAGAATGTAGGTGGGGTGTGATTTGGTGTTGGCCAGGAAACACTTGTTCCCAAATATATCTTTCCGCTTCAAATGTATCTAACATCTACCTACATAATTACTGGCTTGCTTATTTATATTTTTGTTCATTTTTAAATTTCATAAAAGTCCTTAATGTGAAGATAGCACTGTCCACACAACATTTACCACCTCATCAGGGGACAGTCAATAAATTTCTGCAAAATATCACTTCTGTTTAAGGTTAATATGAGTGCTTTTACAAATTACATTGTCAAATTGGAATTCTCAATAGACTTTATAATTTCTGTTTTATTTAAAGTGGAGAAGGAAAAGATGTACTATTAATTCCACAGGTTGAGAATAAGACCACTCCCACAATTTAAAGCCAACTTGAAGCAAATTTTATTCAAATACTGGCCAGATGGATGGGCTCTCTGGTTTTCCCAAGAAAAATTACAGCAAGTCATTGTTTGCAGCAGCTTAAGTACCTCCCCTCAGGTCCAATCAGGAGCAAGCATACATCCTGATGTATTTCCTGCCCTTGACCCTCCCACTCACATATGATTAAACACATCTGGTGCAGATGGGTCAAACAAACTTGTTTAGGAGAGTGAAAACATGTGACTTGTTATCTCCCATAAATAGCAGCCTCCAGCATTTCAGGAACCATCTCTCCTTAGGCAAAGGGCTTACAATTAGAGGATCTTTGTTTTATGGACCTTTTAGGCACAGGAATTAAAACTTAAAAGGTAACTTTGGCTCTCATATTCCCTGCTTGAGTTGTATCCTGAGTTAAATCCTTGACTCTGTGATAGGTACCTGTTTATACTGGGATCTAATAACCATCAGCTTAATGGTACCCAGACAGGAATTGTCATTTAGTTAAGGTATCATTGATGCAAGAGCCAACAACCATCAGCAGAAGAAGAAGAGCCAAAGGCCCTGTGATGGCTGACATCAGAGTTACTATCTAGAAAGAGCCTGGAAATGAGAATAGGAACCAGTTATTTGTTTCATCTCAGATCCCCATTATTTTTGGCAAGGATTTTTTTTTTTTTTGTACAGCCAGATAGATTATCTCTAATAATTCCTGAGTGGTTTATATAAAAACAACAATTTTCTCCTAAAGCTATACAATAACCTCTCCATTTTAAACAGAGCAAGTTGAGTACCCAACAGTATTGTAGAACTATTTCAGTTAATGAATCTACCTGTTAATAGATCTGGGTCTATTTGGTTTTAACAAATGACTTCATAGCTGCTCCAGATCTTATTGCAGCCATCCAGTTTGGTCAGAGAAGAGTGATCCGGGGACCCAAGGCATCCAGTGAGCATGTACAACTGGAATAAACCACAGTCACCCCGGAGCCTTCTTCATGCACAACAGCAGGTTCCAAGTAAAGCCTCCCTGGGTTGGTTTTGTTGTCCTCAGCTGTCGTATTTGTCACATATGGAAGAGACTGAGCTGAGTACATAAGAGGGCAGAGGGGTCCTCACAGCCTCTAGGACCAGGCATTCCCTCCCACAGCAGTTAAAGGGTCACTGAAGAGTCTCAGAGTATGACTGGGAGCAGAAACTGAAGACTATAACCGCAGAAGTACCATCAAATTTAGAGGCAGAGTAGAGCTGCACTTGCTGAAGGGAAGGGACTGTGAGAGGTGGTGAGGAGCCAAGACTCTAGAAGCCAAAAGGCTGTAAAGAGCCAGGACTTCAGACGAGCTGCAAACCTCAGCTGTTGAGGAGGGCTCCAGGAACCCACTAAATCACTTAGATGTTGCTAACACCTGAAACATGAAACTTTAAAGATGGCTGCTAAGGGCTGAGGTCCTGGCACTCAAGGGTCAGAACAATAAGCCTATGGCTTTGAGAGCCTAGAGTCACTAGTCTGTCTGTGTCTTTGAAAGCTGAGAGTCTTACATCTGGATCTCAAAACTTGGAGCTCGAAGCCGCTGGGTTTGAAAGCTCAGCCTGCAAGCCAAGAAAATTCAATGTTATGAACAATAAAACTCAAGAGCCGCAAACTGCCATCCACTTCTCCAGACTAAATTGTAAGTCTCTGAATTTGAAGGTCCAGCTCTTCAGCTTCTGGCACTCCGAGGCTCAGACCAGCAGGTTTATGGTAGCTACTTCTTACCAACTGGTAATTCCATCTGAATAAGTACAGAAGAGCTCTCAACCTGCTGTGACAAAGCAAGCTGTCACTGGAAATGTCCACGGCATTGGCTGTTTTTCAAGAATTCAAATTCAAATAGCAACAAACTGACTTGCAAGGAAAGACTAGCACAGCTGACAGAAAGAATGTCTACTGTTCTCATGGAGAAGAGAGAGGAGGAGCTGAGAAATTCCAGAGAAATGGAGTTAGGAGTGAGATGAGGCTGCTGTCTATCTGGGATTAGAATATTGCCCTATAACAAAAACCATAACTCTCAACATATAAACCCCAGAGTATCAAAAGTTTTTGCTCATGGGGATTTTAATAAGTGCTAGAAAAAGCATCTAATTCCAAAGCTTATTTTGAGGCCAGTGTGTCTCTGCACTGCATTTGGGAACTCCCCAATCTGCCTTTATCTATTTTAGACTTTTCCACCACAGTCTTATGTAAGAATTTTTGCACATATTCTCAAACAACCAAACTACTTCCTTGGCCTCATTGTGCACTTTTTATTGCCACACTTTTGCACAATTACTGGATTTTAGAAATTCTATTTTTTCCTACTTTCTTTATTGAACACCAATTTGCCCTTTGATTTTATGCATTCTCTGGATCCCAATCCCATGTACAAGTTTTTCTAGCAGGAAAAAGAGAAAATTTCTGGGGTTTAAGAAAGAAATCACTCATTAACAACCTAATCACCCTTTAGATGCAGCACTATTAGGTATTATTAAGTATCACTCTTCCTGGTAAGACAAAGCCCTTTTTTATTACATTCAGAGTAAACACCCAAATCCAAAATATTTCCTTTTTGTAGGAGTCAGGATTTCTTATTACTCTATTATGAAAAGAAAATTTAATACCAAGATCTTTGACAAATGTATATATCCATCGTCTTATATGTACTACAACCATAATTTAAAATTCTCATAAAATGATGAATTCCATTATATTTCTTGGAACTTATTAATGTTTTAAAAATTCTCTATTGGCTATTGGTACAGAGTAGAAAATGTATTTCCGGAAGTGGGACCATGCACATCTCTGTGCAGTATGTCAGCAGTCCTCATGGAAGTCTCGCTTAGCTTTGTGCCTCTCAAACTCAGCATTGTACAAAGTCACTACACAAATTCAGGAAAACAAATGAGAGGAGATGTTCAGATGCTGCCCCCTTGTGACTAAAGAAACCAGGCACAGGGTCTCTGATAAAAGGTAGACAGGAGAAAAACAGAATTGCTAATTTTGAGGAAGCTTTTTATTCTAGGTTTTCAATTCTTTAAGGCTCATTAATCTCTTCTTAATAATTTCCCTTACTGTGGCTGTCTGGCCATGCTTTTGTGGGAAAGCATACAGGAAGTTAAATGGTTTCACAACTGGGCAATGAAATGCTTGATGATATAAACTGGATTAGACTACTTTCTTATTCACTTTTTCATTCAACCATGGCCCAATGATAAAACCAATACCCATAACTTTATGGTACAATTTTGATAATCTTCTGTATTCTTTCATATGCATGCTTATACATCTGTCACTAAAATAAGATTCTAGCACAGAGCTTTCAGCTTACTCTTTCAGTGTGCTTAATCATCATCTGTGTCTGATTTTAGTAAATTACATTTAAAAAAAGAGAGACACGCCAGGATTTGTTCAGTTTCTTTGTTCTCCATTTAAAAAACTTTATTTGTGGGGTGTGTCTGAGAGTGTGCATGTGTCAGAATCAACAGCAGCAAGGAAATGTAACACATTCATAAAATAATTTGTGTCTGTTAGGACAAAAGGTTGATCATCCACCACAGCCAGTCACAAGTACGAGACACACATTTCATTCAAGGAATGCTCAGATTCTGAAACTTGATAATAATACTGAACAAGATAAAGACCACATTCAACTTTAATATGTGTCTGTTTATAGCCCCAAAGCCATAAACATATATTGATTAAAGTAGTTGGTTCTGCTAACCCTGTTTAGTGCATCCATTTTTAAAATGCTATAATTAATTCTCTGAGAATTTCATACAGCATATTTTGATCATATCTGTTCTCATTCTTCCCCCAAACTCCTCACAAATCCACCTCTATCTCCCTCACAACCCTGTGTCCTCTTAGAAAAAATAACTAGAGTCCAACTTGTGCTGCCCACACATTCCTGGGTGTAAGACCATGCGCTGGAGCATGTCCAACCTTCTTTAAGGGGCCATGCACTTGAAACACCCTGAATCTCCCTTCCCCAGGAACCATCAACTGTGCAAAGTGCTTGAGTTTGGGGGGGGACACTCATCAACTCCTGTCCCTCCATTGTAGAATGTTAATTGATTGGCTTGACCATTTACAGGTTGTGTGCAGGCAACGACAGCTGCTGTGAGTTCATGATCACAGTGGTGTCAGGCCCGGAAGACACGGTTTTGATCTGGGCCTTCCAGACTTCTGACTTTTTCCATCTTTATATCCCCTCTTCCTCAATGGCCCTTGTCCCTTGGGGAGGTGGTATAGATAACAATTTGTGGCAGAGCATTCGACTGACCTCTTTGTGTTTTGATCAGCTTTAAGTGTCTGTATTCATCACTGTCCACTAAACAAAGAAACTTTGGTGAGTTTTGGAAACTGTATTAAACTGCAGGCAGGAATAAACAAACTTAGGGGGGAATTTGATAGTATGTCCATGAAATGCATGAATACACATCTCATCTTTGGACTCCATTCTTGTTTTGAAGTGTCTTGGAATTTTTGGAAAGGGGCTATTCATTCCACTGTTTCCCATAATACTCCTCCTCTTGATCTGTCAGGCATTGAAAAGTGCATAGGTTAATTCTGGAGCGAAGGTATCAAGAGCAGGCTGGGTTCCTGAATTCCCAACTAAGGAATGTCAACCTAGGCACAGCTAATGTGGGCCAGACCAGTTCAGGAGAGTGAGAAGGATGAGAAGAGACTGCCTAGCTTTGAACACATCTGTGGTGACCCTGTTCTAGCTACACCAGAACTGATAGGCTCCATTGGGTCTGAATCATGTGCAAGACTGTTACTGCTTCCTCAAGTTTGTGCTGTTGGGAAGAGCTGGGGGAGAGTATGCTTCACGTCATTGTAACGAGGAAAGCCTATGAGAAATACACAGATGCAGCCTGGGAACTTGTGTCCTGCTTCAAAATGAAATACTCTGAAGTGTGTTTTCTTAAAAACAAGAATGGGAACAAGTGCCAAGCTTTCAGGCTCCTATTATGTTGAACACTGTATGTATGTATGTGAATGATTCTTTTTTTTTAAATTTATTTATTAGTTCTAGTTAGGGAACAAGCTTGTTTCACATGTAAATCCCTTTTCCCTCTCCCTCTCCCTCCCCTCATCCCTCCTCCCCCACCTCCAGCCTACCCCCCACTCCATCCACCCACTACTCCCCAGGCAGGGTAGGGCTCTCAACTGGGGCTCTGCAAAGTCCACCAAATCTTCCTGTGCTGGGCCTGGGCCCTTCTCCATGTGTCCAGGGCCAGAGTGTAACCCTTCACGTGGGATGGGCTCTCAAAGTCCCTTCTTGCACCAGGGAAAAATACTAATCCACCACCAGAGGCTCCCTGGAGTGCAGAGGCCTCCTTATTGACATCCATGTTCAGGGGTCTGGATCAGTCTTGTACTGGCCTCCCCAACAGCATCTGGGGTCAATGTGCTCTCCCTTGTTCAGGCCAACTGTTCCTGTGGGTATCTCCAACCTGGTACAGACCCCTTCACTCTTTATTCCTGCCTCTCTTCAACTAAATTCCCGATTTCAGCTCAGTGTATATCTGTGGATGTCTGTCTCTGCTTCCATCAGCCACTGGATGAGGGCTCTAGGATGGCATAAAGAGTAGTCATCAATCTCATTTTAGGGGAAGGGCTTTTAGGTTATCCTCTCCACCATTGCCTGGATTGTCAGATCGTGTCATCCTTGTAGGTCTCTGGAGATCTCCCTGGTTCCAGATCTCTTCTCGGACCTATAGTGGCTCCCTCTGATATGGTATCTCTCATCCTGCTCTCTCTCCTCTATTCTTCCCCTGACTCAATATTTCTGCTCCTCCCTTTCCTCTCCTCTACTCCTCTTCTCTTGCTCCTATTACAGCAGCTCCCCTACCCTCATGCTCCCAATTAGCTCAGGAGTTCATGCCACTTCCATTCCTGGGGACCATTTATCCCTTAGAGTTCTTCATGTTTCATAGTTTCTTTGGTGAAGAGGATTATAGGCTGGTAATCCTTTGCTCTATGTCTAAAATTCATATATGAGTGAGTACATACCATGTTTGTCTTTTTGTGACTGGGTTACCTCACTCAGAATGGTTTCTTCTAGTTCCATCCATTTGCCTGTGAATTTCAAGATTCCATTGCTTTTTTCTGCTGAGTAGTACTCCATTGTATAAATGTACCACATTTTCTCAATCCATGTATGTGAATGATTCTTAATGGTGTAGCCTTAATGATGTAGGTTTCTATACACTCCCAAGTATCTCTGAAAAGAAAGAATGGGATGTGGAAGAATATATTGGGATATAATCTATTTCATATTGTAGTGCTGTAGTTGACCAACATACAATCAACTCCACAGGTTTTTTGTTTGTTTGTTTGTTTTTGTATGTGCTTTCATTTGGTCACAGTCTGTTGTTTTTGTGTTTGGGGGGAGGACTTTGTTGTTGTATTTTGTTTTTATTGATTTTTTTGAGAAAGAACCTAGAGTTGGGTGGAGAGGGATGGGGAGAGGATCTAGAAGGACTTGGGAGAAGGGAAGAATATAATAAAATATATATTCAAATTTTAGAATTGTTTTGAATAATAAAAAACTTGTAGCATGAAAAAGATTATGGTTAATGACGTGGTTCAGCAGCTAAGAGTACTTGTGGTCAAGCCTGATCAGACCTCAGGGTGGTTCCCAGGACCTATATGGTATAGAAAGAATCAACTCGCAAGTTATTTTCTGACTTCCACATGTATGTTGTGGCATGTGTGACTCCCACACAATAAATAAATAAGTGAAATTTTTAAATTACACTTTAAGTGTGTTTAAGTGTGATTCATGATCACATTTTATATAACTTTTATGAAGCCATATACTTATAAGTACTCAAAATATACTCAAAATGTAACACCCAAAATAATACTAAATGAGATCTATTATGACTGCATGTACACATTTTATATTATAAGACTACATTAAAAATATCTGCTTCCGAATTGTGGCTATTAGGCTTCAATGTGGGTCTTTTAATAATGGGGAAACCATTGATTTAAGGATATAAAACTGCAGTTGGACAAGAGGCATGGATTCTGTGATGTCTTAAGGTCTACTGAGAGAATGATAAATATGGTTGATAACCATACGCTATATTTTAAAAGTCGTGAGATAGTATACTCTAAGTGTTCTCAAAACAAAAATGATGAATATGTGTGATATAACATGTTAATTGGTTTAATTTATCCATGCCATTGTGAACATACTGTATTATGTATCATAATTGTGCATGACTTTATTTATGAGCTAAATGAATGAATGGAAAAAGAAAAAAAATCTGCTTCCATGAAACTATGATATATATATATATATATATATATATATATATATATATATGTATATGTTCATAAAATGTTTTCATGAGGGAAGAAAATCCATGCACATGTTACCTCTGTTCTCACTATGCTTTTTCTTCATTGACCCAGATTTGAAAGAGCTCATCTGTAGGAAGTTAAGGCATACCAGGCTGAGAGATGAGCCAACCGTACTCTGCCTGGCACTGTCATAGGTCCTGGTCACATAAGGTCAATGAGGAGCGACTATGAGATGCTGTCTGAGACCTAGAAACAATATCTCAGAGGTTCTGATCATGCCTAGCCAATGAGGGGCAGCCACTCAATGTCAACGGAATGGAATACCTGGGTGCTGGGAGGGTATATAAGCCTACCCCCATTGCTAAATAAAGGAGTATGCTATTTTTCCTTTCATCTGACTCTTGGGGTCTGTGTTGTTGACTCAGATCTCTCATCCCATGCCTGAGGGAGACATTAAGACCTAGCAATAATCATCCATATAAATGTTTGCATTTTCGTCAGATTCCAGATTCCAGAGGTTGATGAGATGAATTCTCTAAAGATATGTAGACGATCCAGATACATGTCTTATATTCCAGAGACAAGTTGATACAGTACATGTACTATATAATATTGTTTTTGCCACAGAAATGTAACTTATACTAAGCATTATCAAACAATGTTGAAATAAAATCTTAAAAATTCTGAAAGTCAAGTGCTCAGTGTTTTACGGGTGAAGATATTAGGACTTCTCATACTAAAATTGTGTGCAAATGGTAGACGCTATCATGGTGCTATGGTAAATCACACATTAATAAAAGTGAAAGAGCATGAATACTATTAAAATGTCCGTTGAGACTGGCGAGGACATGTGGATAAAGAACAAAGCTAACTATCTGGACAGTGGTCAGTGGCTGCCATCTCTTGTCCTAACAGCAAAACGACAAAGCAGTTTCCAGGGCTGACTTGTGCAATGAGCAAGGTCATCTTCAGAACACTGGGGTAATCCTTCTGTGGGGTAATCCTTCACTTCATCCTTTAGGCCACCATTGCCTCTGTAGATAAGGCTCACAGCAGTCCCAGGACTCCTTCTTCATGTTTAGAAGCAGAAGTTACCATTCTACATTTTTCCATCATAGAAGCAGCATCAAATGCCATGTCCCAGTCTTCTGTCTTAGATTGGGTTTTCTGCCGTCCTCAGAAATTTCTGGGGACGGTTCCCAGAAACCTGTTTACTACCCATTGCAGACCTTAATATCCATCTGCTTCATTTCAAACAACATGAAAATCTTACCTAGTTTCTATGAGATAATTTATTCTAGTATTCTGTTGTTGTTATTTTGGGTTGGGTTCTGTTTCTTTATGTAGTTTTTGTTTGTTTGTTTGTTTGTTTGTTTGGCGTTTTGATAAAATTGTCTTCTGTGTAGCCTAAGATAACCTTGAACTTGTAATTCTTTAGCTTCAACAACCCAAATACGATGATTGCAAGTGTGGGCCACCACAACTTACTTGCATTTTTATAAATTTCAAACTACTATATAGTATAAATTGTTGGGTTTAAAAAATATTAATTGTGATGAGCCCTTTAGTTGAGAGGGTACATGAAACAAAATATACATGTATGATGATAAATGGATCACTATTTCATGACATCTTTAAAAATGTTTAAACATCACATCAAAGCAGATAAAACTGCCTCACCCCGATATTACACAGAATGAAATTCATAAAGCTGAAATTCTCTACATCACCAGTAGATGGTAGAATGTATTTAGTCTCATGTATTTCCACTTGTTTTCACTGTTTGAGGTTCATTCTGGATGGTTTCTATGTTGTTACAAATCCAATAATGACTAATACTTCTAAACTTCTGTAGAAGTGGGTTCAACAATATTGCATTCGGTGAGTAACCTTGGATGAGTCGCTTACCTCCTTGTGCCTTTGTTTCAATACCTGTGAAATGAACAGAAGATACTTGGGTCTGGTGAAACCTTGGGAAGTATCATCTTCTTTATGAATAAATCCAGGATTATTTATTTAATAAATCCAGGACAATGCTTGAACTACAAATAAAGTAATAGATAATCCTTTCTACATATTTTCACAGCTGAACTTGAGGACAACTAGTTAGTCTCTTCCTGGTAGGGGGTAAGAGAATGGGAATTACAGTTGTTGGAAGCAAGGCAAGAAGCTGATCTTGTGTAAGGAAAAATATGCTTCTGTAGCACTGATATAACTATGATTTCTGAAGCAGGAGAATTGTGAATCCAAGGCCCGCCTGAGCTACATGCCAGATACCATTAACAATAGTTAAAAAAAGAACAATCTTGTGCAGATAATGGTAGAGACAATGGAGAAAGAGTCTTGATAGTGTTCATATTCCAGATACTTCTGAAGCCCATGGCAGCCCTGTCTTCCAGGAAATGGTTATGCATAGTATGTACTCATATTTGTACTCATATGTACTCCTATGTGATGACATGGTGTCCTTCCAATAAACATTTCATTTGCTCTTTTGACACTTTTATCTGGGTTGAAGTGATTTTAACCAAAGGGATTCAAACTATTCCATGGTTCAACAGAGCAGCAGAACAACTTAATGCCTCACTTCCAAATTGACTTTAACTCTCAGCATGTGTAATAATACCAAGAGAGGAAAATGTAAAAATCAGAGAATGAGTGTAAAGCTTGTGGCTCATTAGGAGCAGAGAGGATCTTGCTGGAATACACCTGCTCAGAACCTCAAGCACTTGGCAAATCTTCATTGCCTATTCAATCCTTCATTAAATCCTAAAAATCTCAGTGTTTAGCATGTGCCACTGGACAAGAAAAAAAATCAGTCCTGCCAAAGGATTTCAATAATTTAGGAGGATAAGTTAATGGTTTAATTTCATTCTACTTATTTCTAAAAGTCTTAATTTGACAAGTCTAAACTACAGAAGTCATAATATATTTGCAACTTACTTAAATTTTCAGAAATCCAAGACTAAAATCAATAGGCAAAGACACATGCAGAAGATATCCAGCCACTCCTTCCTGGGAAGACCGCATTTCACACTGGCCTCTCTCCTGAACCCATGCTGCACCTCTCAGTTCAAGTTTTTCTTCCCACCTACAACACTCTCATTTCAAAATATTTGTGAGCTACTCATAACTGGGAAAGCCTTGCTAGAAGCTGAGGAGGATGTCAGAATATATGATTTGGTCACCTATGTAGATGATACAATTTTCTGGGTAGATAAATTCTATATACACAAAATGACAACTCTCATCTTAATAGAAATAACTGGCTAATTTATTCTGGAGATGTTCTAACTGAACATGGCATAGGAACACAGATTTAGTTTACTGTATAATCCATGTTCCAAAGTAGAGTCAATTTCATGAAATTTTATAGATATACATGATGGAGAAAGTCATAAATTGAGGCACATTTAATGATCGGTACATCAGAGAAGCAGTTATAGAAAGTGTTATATAGATGCTATCTAATAACTATGTTAGTTTTTGGATTTGTGGAAGCTAGTAGTTAGATAAGTTAAGAGATTTCAAAAGATTTTATACTATTAGTTATAGGATGTCAGTTCTGACACAGAGATGGGCAAGAAATGACTTCCATATGGAGCTAAAAATAGCCCAAGACAAGATAATAATTAGCCTTTACGTCCATATCCTTCCAGGCTCTTAACATCACTGCAGTACTAATCAGTCAGTCTCTCCAGACAGGACTCCCCATTTACACTTCTAATGAACAAAAACAAGAGGTACTGAAAGGCTATAACTACAAACAAGACACAGCTGTCCTCGGGAAGTTTCTAACACATGCTGAAAACTCAACGTGTAGTACCCACAGACTATGGTTGTGACATAAAAGCTTTTCAAAATTATTCAATGAAACATTCAAGTTAAGTAGAAAGAAACCATTGTCAACCTGCAGGGAGGAAGCAAATGTGTCAAACTTGCAGCTGACCAGAGACAGCATGTGGCACACTACTTCATCATGCTTTTCCCAACAAGCACTCTTAGAGAGAGGGACCTCAGCATCCGCATATGATCAGCAAAAATCTGTTTTGTGCTTTAGGGTATATTTGCCTAGGGGAATGATATAGTTACCCCATAGCATGTAAATTTAAAAGCAGGAGCATTGGGGTTTTTGTTGTTGTGTGTTCTTTTGTTAATTTCTTTTGGAGTTCATTGACTCTGAGGCTAGAGAGATGGATCAGCAGTAAAGTAACACCTACTGCTCCTGAGGGAGACCCACATTTGGTCCCAGGTACCCATGTTGGACAGTTCACAACTATTTCTTACCTGAGCTCCAGGATATTGGATGCCTTCTCTGCTACCTTGAGGAATTTATACTTGCATGCACAAAATTCCACACATATACACCTAATTAAAGATTAAAAATAAAGTCTTCTGTAGAAAGGAATTAATTGGCACTGCTATAGAAAAATCACTAAAAATTTCTAAATGCCTTACATAAATGTGTTTTTGTGATAGGGATAGGGAAAAGGGAACTTCCAAATCCCTTAAAAAAATCATTTTAAGACACATAGCTTTTAAAGCACAAGATAGGAGTAGAGTAGGTTGCTTGTTCAATGGAAGTAGTTACTTAATTGTAGCTTCATAATAATTGAGGCTTCACAGCAGTTTATGCCGCTTCCTTGGGTTCCTGACAATTTCAATCAGCCAAGAAATCTCTGTACTGTAAAGATTCCATTTGTCAAATCCTAAATGTGGCGGCATTTGCCTATCATCCTAGTGCACTTGGGAGTTGGTGGCATGAGGTAAAGGGTTCAAGTCAAGGTCAGGAGTTCGATTCTTGGTTCCATGACATCCTTTGTTCATGCCACAACCCCAAATAGAATTGTTCCACTTATTGAGCATGATATTTATTATTTGGCTGACACGGTAATGATTTGAAGTTCCATGCTCCTGCACTGGGAGTGATGAACATATTTGATGTGGAACTGAAGCTTCATTTTGTTCCATTCTCTTTTCCTCTTATTACAGGTAAGCTAGAGAAATATTGGGGACCTTAGAGAGATGACTTGAGGTTAAGTACTATAAGTGCTTCAGCTCTGAGGGGAAAGTCTTCCCCAATGCAAGTGGTACAACTCTGAAGGGAAAGGTGTCCTGGCAGCAGGGGGACAAGGAATACCACAAAATCACACCACGCAACAAAACTCACAAAAAAGATTTATTGGAAGAGAAAAAAACCCAGGAGGTTGGCTGCCTCTACTCAGGCAAGAAGCATCAGAAAACTGAGAAGAAGATAGAGTTTCTTGGGGGAGGGTGACAGGGTGGAGATTTCCAGGGTGGGGACTGATGGGTTTTCAAGTCCTGAGCAGGGCAGAGCTTGGTCACCTGCCTCTGAAGGGGCTGGGTCCAGCCATTATGGCAGTTACAGTATTTCCTCAGGGGTGGGGCCTGGCCACTCACTCACCTCAAGGGGCTTATAAGTACCATTTTCCAGAGCACCATCTCAGAAAAAGAACCAAATTGAGACTCGAATATGGTTAAGAGAAACTAATGAAACTAGACTGTCAGAAATATGCTTGCCATGAAAGCAAGGCATGTGAATCAGGATGAAAACAAAGACCTGTCTACCTTAGGTCCTTCTGCCTTATTGTTATTATAAAGAATTAAAGTTATATCTTTTTGACACAGGGTTTCTGGGTAGAAAAACAAATCCTTGCCAGCAAAACCCAGGCTCTACGCTTGACGTTAACCAAGGAAGAAATAATTAAGTACATTTTGTCACTGATGCTTTTAGTCTTGTGGTCAGTTCATGGCTTGGCCTTGTGGCTTAAAACTCAAGATATGTGTTTGAGATAGAAGATAACTAACCTCATTTATTTTGCAAGCTCATCTAGGTTTGAGTCAACTAAAAGATGACCTACCATTGGTTCATCCATAATAGTTTCAAGCCATAAACTTCTCGGCTGGTTCAATTTCAAATAATGAATCACAGATAGTTTGAGAATTGTTTGTTTACAGGCTAGCATTTGAAAGTTTGAAGCTGCAGCCTTGAGAATTTACTGTCTTTCCCAATTCCATAACTCCTTCCCACCTCAACACACAGTATGACTTTATCAATTCTGTTTTAATTTTACAATACTTATTTGCAAGTGTGCCCTTTGAACCCACCAAAATACTTACTAGGTTACAGTGTGATCTCTGCATCATTACTATTTTGACTAAATTATTTGCTATGAAATAATACTATTTATTGTACTTGGTTTCTGTGTTGAACATCAACTTTCGTTTCATATAAAATGTCTATGATGAATGAACTTTCATCTGTATCTCACTCCTCTGCATATGTGTCTTGAAGATTTTATTTTTCATGTGCATATGTGTTTGCCTATGGATTTTAATAGTTTTTGATTGGTGTGATAAAATTCCATGATCTGAAACCTAACATCCTAGCCCTTTTTTAAAAATAATAAATAAGTAGTAAAGGGAGGCCCAGCCTTCTCTATGACTACTTCTTGTTGATATTTGGGTGCCATTGTTGGGGGGAGCTGGAAAATTGGAGTACATACCATGTCTGGGAATAGTAGCCTGTTTCTCTCACTGTCCAGGCTCTATAGGACCATCAAGAGCTAGGTAAGTGCAGGCCTCTTTGGAGCAGTTTATGAGGCTAGATTACCTGGGGCTAGCCACAGTGAAGCTCTCAGGATGTAGATTTTGAGGGAACCTGCAGCTAAGGAGTTGCTGGAGCAGTCTGCAGCCTATTATAGTCGTTGATCTAAAAAGATTGTTTCTTCACTATACCGTTACAAGACAAGGATAGGGAAAAATTTACATTCACTGCACTAACCCTTAATAATTCACAGCCTGTTAAGAGATCTCAGTGGAAGGTTTTGCCACAGGGAATGTGCCAGAACTTTATACAAAAACCTTTTGAGATAATTCATAAAAACTTCCACAATCCATAGTTTATCATTATATGGATGACATATTATTGTCAGATTCTAAGAAGGAAAATTAGAATGGATGTTTGTGATAGTGAAGGAAGTTTTACCTCTTTGGGGATTACAGATTGCCCCAGAAAAGATACAAAGAGGAGATTCTATTAATTATTTCTGTTATAAAATAGACTTACAAAAATTGGGCCACAAAAAGTACAAATTAGAAGAAATTGTTATCAAATTCTTATTGGCCTGCAGAAATTGCTAGGGGAAATTTCCCAACCACAGACAATAATGGGAATAGCAGGACATGAGTTAAAGCATTTAAAAATGTCCCTTAAAGGGGACAAAGACTTAAACAGTCCAAGAATATTATCCGCTGAAGCAGGAAAAAGAATTACAATGGGTGGAAAACAGAATACTGGATGCGCATGTCGACCATGAGGACCCTGGTACTCTTGTTATTTCACCATCCAGAGAATACTCTTCCGGAATTCTGAGGCAGAGGGAAGATATTATGTTAGAATGGATATTTCTGCCACATAAACAGAATAAAAAGTTAAAGACATACATAGAAAAGATTTCTGACTTGATTCTAAAAGGCAAATTAAGACTTCATCAACTGACTGGGAAAGACCCAGCAGAAATTTTAGTACCTTTAACTAATGAGGAAAGTTCCTTGTTATGGAAGGACAATAAATACTGGCAGACAGCTTTTACTGATTTTTGGGAACAATTAACAACAATTTTCCCAAAACTGAAAGAATTAAATTCATAAAAAAGACAATCGGGATCCTTCCACGTATTGTAAGAAAAACACCTAATTCTGGAGTTCCTACCTTCTATACTGATTCGAACAAATCAGGTAAGGCAGGATATAAATCAGGAGAGATAAGTAAAGTAGTTCAAAGTCCATATAACTCTGTACAAAAGGCAGAATTATACTCAATTCTTATGGTACTCATGGATTTTACAGAGCCTCTCAACATAGTTACTGATTCACAATCTGCAGAGAGAGAGTTGTTTTACACATCAAGACTGCAGAATTATTCCTGACAATACAGAATTAACTTCACTGTTTATACAATTACAATAAACAATCAGGAACAGAACTCATCTGATATGATATCACATAGCAGATCCCACATGGGTCTGCCAGGCCCACTAGCACAAGGCAATGATGAGATTGATTGTTTATTAATAGGAAGCATGCTAGAAGCCTCAGAATTTCAGAAGAAACACCATGTAAATAGCAAGGGTTTAAAAAAGGATTTCTCCATCACTTGGCATCGAGCCAAGGAGATATTGAGAAACTGTCCTACCTGTTCCTTCTATAATCAAGCTCCATTGCCAGCAGGCTGAATCCTAAGCGCATTCGGAGAAATGAGGTTTGGCAGATGGATGTCTTTCACTTTGCAGAATTTGGAAGTTTGAAATATGTGCATCATACTATAGACACATTCTCAGGGTCCCAATGGGCTACTGCTCTTAACTCTGAAAAAGCTGATTCTTTTATTACACACCTGCTAGAGGTGATGGCAGTTATGGGTACCTGCACAAATAAAAACTGACAATGCTCCAGCATATGTCTGCACTAAATTGGAACAGTTTTTCAAATATTATAACATAAAGCATGTCACTGGTATACCACACAATCCTACAGGACAAGCAGTGGTAGAGAGATCTAATCGAGCACTGAAAGAAATGCTCCATAAACAGGCAGGGGGAACAAAAACCCCCAAACATAGGTTACATAATGCATTATTAACACTTAAGTTTCTTAATGCTTATGAGAAAGGACAAACAGCTTCAGAAAGACACTAGACTACGGAAAAAAACTGCAGAACTGAATCAGCCGGTATACTTCAAAGATGCATTGACCTCTGTATGGAAACCATGACATGTGTTACGTTGGGGAAGGGGTTTTCGCCTTTGTTTCCACAGGAGAAGAAAAGCTTTGGATACCATCAATTGATGAACAACTGATTCGAAAAAGAAAAACCTCTTGATGAGGAGAAATGACAGGTCATCCACCAAGGTATATCTCATAAACTGTATAGAAACCTCACAAAGTAAAGGGAAGTGTTTTGTTTGTATCTTCACAGGAAAACTCATCTCCAGAAAACAAAAAGACACTGCATGGGTGGATAATTAAAGGAGAGATGGTAGCTATCCAAAAAGAAGCATCGCACAAAAGGAATTTGTCATATGGTAAACTCTAAAAATGTCTTTATACAAGATCTATTTCTCTTTATCTCCTACTCCCTATTCAATTAAACCAATGCTGGCTTTAGAGTTGGATTTGGCTTTCCTCCTCTAAATCCAAGCATGTTGTTAAAATAAAATTCAGAGTTTCTGTACTATATCAAGAAGCCAACTGATGTAATACAGAATAAGAGAAAAATTGGGGGGGGGGAGACTGTCATTTGCCTCTTCTTGGCTCTTTCTCTACAAGTATAAATTCCCTCATAATTATTATTTTCCTTATTGTTGCCTTTCCTGGTATGCACACATATAAAAGTTAGAATTTCTCTGCTAACATTAATGTTTAAGTTCCCCATAGCCAATGAAAAGCTTCCTGACATCAATCCTTGAACTATCTGGAAAGGAAATGGGCCCCACCTCATCGAGTCCATTGTATCCAACTTGATTAATTTGAACTGACACTCTGGCCAGAGATTTGGGTACTGACTCCAATCAACACAATGACTTCAATCGAGATAAGGACTTCAACCAAGACCTTCAATCAAGCATCTCCCACCAAACATGGACCGGATACAATCTACTCAAGACCTTCACTACTCTAACATTTTCTTCCTACAGGACCCCACAAGGCTATTGTAGTCCCATTTTAGCAGGAAGTAACTTGGAGAATACTATGCCCATTTTCCCCACTGTTGTCACTAAGGATAATGTACACCTAGTTAGGGCTAGTTTCCTATTGTTTAGGGTTGGGTTTGGAAGGAGGTGTTCAGGCTTGGACATCTCTTTCAGATGACTTTAGGGTTTAGTTAGAATAGATATAGTTAGGCTGTGATATAAGTCGATGATTATTATATCTTCTTGTAATTCACCTTTATGATTGTTAATTATAGATAATTTACACTGTTAAGTTTAAATCCTCTTTAGACTAAAAGGGGAATTGTAGGGAGAAACCCTGATTAAGAGGTACTGCTGACCGCAACATCTTGGGCCTGGTCACAGGTACCCTGACCACGCCCATTTGGGTATTGTCAGAGTGACCTAACAAGAGTTTAAGTAGGAGGCACATAAGTGCCTCCCTTTTCTCTCTTTCACCTGACCGAGAAGCATCACTTTCACCAGGAAGCATCTTGTGGGTCCCTCCTGCTCCGGTGCAAACCTGGTCACTGGCCCCTTGTGTGAGTACTATTCCTTAATAAACTTCCTATTATCAATCTATTTCTGACTCCACTTTGTAAACCTCATTAATAATCCCTCTCAGTCTTTCTCAGTACACCAAGTCTCTAATGGTTCCAGCCATGCCAGCGTGTCTAAATGCAGTTCAGAATGTTCTGTAAAGGAAGTGTTTTGCCCTTCAGGCAAAATGCAAAACTAAGAGTAAATAAGGAAAGTGTAAGAATATCACGATACTACCACTTTTTCATTTTTTAATAATTGTTGTTTTAATGTTCTATGTGCTTTTTCAATTATGTCCTGACCCCGAGGATTATAAGGAATACCTGTACCAATTCGGACATTCATGTGTGGCATCCAAGGCATAAGAGCAAAGTGAGTGACATCTCTGTCATAATTCGTTGGTATTTTTTACCTCTGGGATTAACTCTGGCTACATGACTATGACCATGTATGAGAAAATCCCATAGTTTGCCACCTGGGTAATGATTTCCCATCCTTCCACAGTAATTTTCCTTGAGATTTAAAAACTCATAAGCGTCCTGTAACGCTCTGAAAATTGATTGTTAGTTAAGGGTAAGATAATGCATCAAGGATGAAACCCATATAATTGTTGACATTGGGTCCTCCCTGATTTACTCATTAAGCAAGAAGAGTAAAAGCCAGCAGATAGTATTTTATAGCCCTTATGGTATAAATATAAAAGGTTATTCATTAGTGCTGTAATACCTGTAGTAGACAATTTAGTGGGGAAAACAATAATTAATTCTAAAGGCAAGGAAGGATGCCCTGAATGCTCAAGTGCCTCTTTCAACCTGGATTTAAATATCTGTAGTTCTTTCTTGAGTGGCAGCTTGTAAAGAATGGATATATTGATCACCATCTGCAGCTGGCACAAATGTTACTGGTTTTGGATTTAAACCCTCTGATTTTGTGTAGTCATTTGTTGTAAGGACTGTTTATAAATCATGTTTAATCTCCTATGGTCTTAGCAGCCCTTTGGAGCAGTATGTATGTATGTATGTATGTATGTATGTATGTATGTATGTATGTATAAACACACACACACACACACACACACACACACACACACACACACACTAACCATAGTTGTATCTGGCTTTTCCTCCTAGGCAGTTTGTTCCTGCTTATGTTCTTCAGCGACAGGAGTGCCAGCAACTCAGTATTACAATCATGCTTTAATAGGATTTAAATGACATTTTATTAAGGCAACGCAACTCAGTCGAAGGAGCACACTAAACCATTTTTCCTCTTCTGTCCATGTCTGTCTTCAATATTCATGTCCCATTCATTCTGACTTTCTGTTTACTACACCCTATCCTTGAGGACCCCATTCCAAATGTGTCTGTGGAGTCTGGGATCGCTCAATGATGGGAGACAGTTCACCGATGTCTATTAAACAACAAGCAAGCTTTATTCCAAGAAAAGAAAAGAAATGAAAAGTTCTCTGTGGGGCACAAAAGCTTATCAGCTATAGCCGAGACCACAGCCAGAGTTTGGGCTCCTGAAACTGGCAAATTGGGTGGTTTTCAAACTCCCCTTTTTATAGTTAGAAGCATGCATGAGCCATGAACAAAAGAATTTTTACAATCTTGAGGTTAAAACTAGTTACAAATTGCTTTTTGCAATTTCCGTTAACAGGGTTTTTCAGTTTAACTAGTGCTTGTATCTAGTCCATTGTTTCTCTCTGGCACTTTCGGGTGGTGTTTACTGAAACTCTGCACTCTGCTGATACAGCCAGGTTTGCACAGCTGAGAAGAGTATGGAACAATGCACAACCAAAAGTCACATACAGCTCATCATTTAAAAGTTAACTCAGCTCACTGTCAATTTGCTGGTCATGAGTGTCCGGGGGGTTATCTAAAAGCTGACTCTCCATTTGCAGAGAGACCCTTAGTCTACAGAGGGCCATTTTAGCCTTGCAGACAGATAGAGCTATCAGTCAGTTGTAAAGCAAAGGAAGCCATTGTTAATGGGTAATCCTTAAACTGCTGAGAAAGCTGCTGACATTCTTTCTTCATTCAATTATGTTTACAACTTTGTATTATTATTCTACATTTTTATTTTTGGAACCTATTATTTGTATGTCCTTATTCTTGGACTCTTCTGTTTCCTGCCATTTACCCTTTCTACATTCACAATCCTTCTGCAACATTGACTTTTTTCTCAAGTTACATTGGTTTCCATTCTCCATGTATCTTTATCCTTGCTGTGCTGATTTATATCTGAAGTCAGTTATTGTTGAGCCTCAGTCTTCCTTCAGGATACCCATTTTGGGGGAGGATTAAAAAATGGGGTTCTATAGCTACCTTTTATGACTGAAAGGCTTTCATTCTTCTTTTGTCAACCCAATGAACCATCATCCAATTAAATAAACAGTGGAGCCATTTCAGTGACTGAGAAATATCTAATAAAAGCTGATTGGTGGCAGTTCAGAATATTGAGCTGTAAACCAGACTTGGGTACATTTTTTTTTTTTTTTTTTTTTTTTTTTTTTTTTTTTTTGGTACATGGAGCACAGCCAGAGAACTCTGAGTTCTAGTCAGATCAAAACTCCAAACATGTGTGGGAGGCATGGGAGCCAAGTGTGGCTGGCCTGGAAGCTGAGTAGCTTCAGAGTCCATTCTGCCCACCCTGCCAAGATGTATCTGGAGAAAAAACTGCTCAGTCTCCCTTCCTTCCTTCCTTTCTTCCTTCTTCCTTCCTTCCTTCCTTCCTTCCTTCCTTCCTTCCTTCTTCCCTCCCTCCCTTCCTTCCTAGTGGCCAGGTCAGCCTCAATTGAAAGATTCTGCCCACATTTGTCTCTGAGAAGCATAGGTTTCTAAAGAAGCTGTTTTTTCTCTTTGATTGTAGATTCCCACATTTCTACATAGCTTGAGAAAGTTCCTAACATTTCCTGTCTCTCTCTGAGGGCTGATTAATCCTTGGAAACCTTCACTGGCATTATCAAACATCGGTGTTTAATAAGAATAACTTTTGAATTTGGTCTCCTTTTACTTGATTTTCAAATAGCATCTTTGAGTCTCCCAATGAAAATCAGAATAAGACTCAGAGGGAACCTGACTAACTGGTAAAGTTAGTATTTGTATAGCCTCCCCTTAATCCTGTGCCTGCACATGGAAAATCTCCTTGTTTTCCTTAAGTATTTCCAAGTGACCCAATATTGAACAGAGATCTCTTCCCTTTGTTTATGTACCTTTTCAATATTTTTTCTACTCTGCCCCATACTTCTTCATCTAACACTCCTTTTTCTGGAAATCAGGGCTTATAATCACAAACAATTTGCAAGCCATCTAATAGTTGTGATTTTGATGCTTATGTCTGTGGGACCCAGAACAGCTTGGCTACACTGCTGTCAAGACAGGATTGATAAAAACCAGCCAAGAGAATAAGCCTGAGTTTTGATTTACCAGCAGGCAGCACCCAGTTCCAGGAAAAGCCATAAACTGACACCACCCAGAGATAGGCCACCATCTAAGGGGAAGTACCTGACATTCCAAAGGAAAAAACCTAACAGTTACCGTTATAGACTTCACTAGATGTCCCTTAGCCCAGCATGCACCTATCTCCTTTTGTCAAGACACCCCCTAGACAAATGTCAGCCAATAGGGGTCCAGAACCTTAGATATCCACTTACCCCTAACCTTTACTATATTAAAAACCCTACCCCAAAAGAGCTTGAGACTCTGATTGTACCACTACATCAGACACACAGAGGTAACAAGCTTGAGCTTGAATAAAGGCTCTTTGTTTTTGAATATGAGTTTGGTTGTTTTGGGGCCACCCTACCATCTGGACATAACAGTGCCCCTCCTTTCTTTCAAAAAGGGTGCACAAGCCTTCCCTGGTTTCTACCCCATCATGCCTACCTCTTTCAGTTATCTTGTAGCTGATTCCAGGTCTCTAATTCGTGGTAGCACTTGTGACTGTTGTATTTGGCAGTATGAATCTGGGAGAATGGAGAGTAAAAATATGGCAGACTACAGTCTCATGCAATAGCCTAATTTATTCAGGGCATCAGGCAATTTGTGGGGTTAGTCTGAGGGTTAGGCAAGGTCATGTGAGCAAAGTTCACTGGAGTTCAAGCTGTGCACAGTCACAAGGGCAACTCATGCTTGGAAACATCTTTGGATAACAAAAGTAAGAGGATGGATAATCAGAAGCAAAATCCACTCCTATTACTGCACCCGGGAGGGGCACAGAAGCACATTCTAAGAACAACCCATAATACGGAGGAACAGAGGTTACAAGACTTTTGTCTTGTTTACTTGGAGTTTTCTCATAAGCTCCAAAATCCCTTCATACAGCTTCATTCAGGAACTGTGTTTCAACATATCTAGTGTTATGATAAAGCTTGAGGGGAACCTTGGCAGATTCCATGGCAAGCAAGGGTGACCAAGGCAGAGGGACAAACATGCCAGGCACACAGAGCTTAGTGAGAAGTTTTATTAGAAAGTGGAGGGAAGGAGAAAAGAAAGAGAAAATAGGTAAACACACACACACACACACACACACACACACACACACACACACACACACACACACACCCCACGGGGGTGGGGGGCAAGAGAGAAGAGGGAGATAGGAAAAGTTCTGTCTGTCCCAGGGGAACAGCAGGAAAGAGAGTGTAAGTGGGCAGGGATCCTTCTTTTAAAGGGGTCCTTTGCACCTGTGTGCAGACTACTTAGCCATGAAACCCTGGGCTGACCAGGGTACTGCCGGAGTGCTCTGCCAAGTGACAGGGGCAGGCAGCATAACACCTGAATCCTTACAATTAGCCCTCAGCATATGTATAACACTCTATGAAAATATGTCTGGTTTACCTATGAACAACAAAGCAACAAACAAATTTGTCCTGATAGAACAATCAACTTCTCACTGTTTAGTGTACCAGCAAGTGCTGTATAAAAATACTTAGCATCTGAAAGAAGCCCACACTTTTACTGAAAAAACATTAGCTCATGACTTGGTCTCACAAGGTAATCACAGGAAAAAAAAATACAGGAATTCTATCTTCATTTTGTAGGAGTGTCTATACTTTGCACCATGCACAAGTGCTGGTTTTAATATTTTCACAACTAAATGGAATAGCTACCAGGTATATGGTAGTTTTGTCCTGAGAAAATTTCAGTTGTTATGTGATCAAGCAAGTTATTTTTTAAACCCAGATTTGACATGTTAAAAAATCTGTACCAGGTTCTGGGAGATAGTCCAATCATTAAAGTACTTGCCTGAAATAAAGAAAGAGGACCTGGGTTCAATCCCCAGCACCCACATCGAAAGTGACATACCATTACATCAGCTGTAATAACCACATGTAATCCCAGTGCTACAGTGGCAGAGGCTAATCAATAAATGCCTGGGGCTTGCTGGCTAGCTAGCGAACCCTAATCAGTGAACCCCAGGATTTTTTTCTAAAAACATAGGATTTGTTGCTTCTCAAGAATGGCACCCAGTTGTCCTAGCTGCCACGTGCATGCACACACATATGCATGCTCACCTGTGAAAACATGTGTTCCTACACACATAAAAACACATCACAAACACATTTCCACACACACATGCATACGTACAAAGACTATGAAAAAAATTGAGTAATGACTCACATTTCTGGTTCTTTCATGGTGTTTCTGTTTCTACCAGTAGATCCATTCATTCTGGCTTTTTGTCCCCAGAAATTACATTATTGAAAAACTATCACTTAAAATTGCCAGTTCATGTAAATGAGGATTCCCTAAAAAAGACGATTCCTACATATCAAAGGCCAGTTCCCTGGATGACACCCTCACACCAAATTTATGCCTCTATTTGTGCTGGGAGGTGCTCCTATCTTCTCATTGCTGGCAGTTTTGTCATTAACAGTTTGAACTTGATTTTTTGGGTTATTGCTCTTGGTTATTCAGGCTCCTTTTGCTAAGGTCTAGTTTTATTTCCTTATTTCTGTCTCTTGAGTGAGGTTGAAGCCTAAGGGAGAGGAACATAGGCTTTTGTTGGTTTTCTTCTTTCTTGTCTGAGTAGTTGTGCTATTTCATTATGTTGTTATCTAGCTTCATATAATATTGAGGATTTTATTTTGCATAAGCATTTCATAGATATTAGGAATAAGGAATAATAATGGGTTGGGACTGTGAGTGGCCAGTTCCCGGTCCATGGGCAGGTGATGGACTGCTAGTGGATGGGGAAACAAAGACCCGCAGACTTGACGCATATTGAAAGTTTTATTGAGGGTGAGGTGAGACAAAGAGACACAGAGACAGAGAGGGGACAGAAGAAAAGAGGGAGACAGGGAAAGTCCTGTCTGCCCTAGGGGAACAGCAGGAAAGAGTATAAATGGGTAGCGGTCTTTTCTTTTAGAGAGGTCCTTTGCACCTGCGTGCAGACTATGTACTCATGTTAGTATACCAATTTGTACAATTTCATTTCCCAATATTTTCTAGACAGATTCAGTCCAAGAATGAAGCTCTACTGTTTGTTACTAGGTTCAAACATCCATCCTGCTTACTCTTTTAATCAGTAGATGGACATTAGTGAAAGGAATTGTGTTTATTCAGGGATGGTCCTGGGAAAGGTATAGTTATCTTCTCTACCCAGTGTTCTATCATGATGAGAGCTTAAGGCCATGCAAAGCTCTATGAGGAACAGAAGGGTGGTCTATACTCTGGTTGTGGTCATCTAGGTTTATTTCTTTGTTGTCTTCATCTCCTTTTCAGACAGACTCACCAGCCTTCCATACGTTAACTCATGTCCTTTGAGTTAGTCGACATAGCAGGAAATGATCTTTGTTATACATATAAAAAGAGACGGGGCATTACAGTGGTCACCAGATATTCAAGATCTTCATGTCAGTTCATTTAGCAGTGAGCTGCTTAATCACTTAGATAGGGATTCCCTCTACCCAAAGGATTAGAAGTTAGAGAAGGGCATGGTGGATGTGGGATCTTATCATGGAAGTGCTGTCTAGTCTATGTATGTGAAGGGTACAGTGCCCAATGAGCATAGCATTGCAAGGAGTATGACTGGCCATTTACCATTCTGTTGTGCCAGAGAATGCTGGTGTGTGTGTGTGCTACCACAGCTGGGCCTTAGGGACTTACTCTTAATTACAAATAGAGACCTTACCTTGCAAAAACTTAACACAGGACAACAGAACCTATTCTTAACTGTCTCAACTGCGAACAAAAACTTGTAGAGTATATTGTTCCTGTGTTGGTCTCACTCACTGGCTTTTAAAATGGCTCCATAAACACAGACCATTTTATTTTATCACTTGTAAAGATCCTTATCTAGTTGTAAGATCATTGGGTGTGATGTATGTCAGTAGTAAAGTCATGACTAGGGTCCCTTTTCTATGAGTCCTTGGCATTGCCTGAGTCTCTTCCCTGGGCTGATACAAATCACTATTTTGATTATCATAATTTCCCTTCCTTTCTAATAATTTTTATTTTCTATAGCCATCAAAGGTTGACTAGTCCATGACTTGATATTTACTGTTCCTAATTGCCAGGATACATTGTCTCACTCACTGTTACAATGTGGTCCCCAGGGCAAATGATAGGCATTTAAGGACCAAAGTAAAAAAAAATCAACAAAAAAAAAAAAATGAAGAGAAAAGCATTTTAGCCAGTTTCAAGCAACAGAGAGATTTAGAAGTGGCTCTCTCCCCAGCATCTCTCAATTTGCCTCAATTCCCTCATCCTTGTAATCCCCACTGAGTGACACCTTCCTGTTTACAAGATTGGCAAGGCCAATTTGACCTGACATTTTGGGAGAAGACAATGGAATGTCCTTCTTTTTCAAGAAAAAGTCTCTGGCTAAATGACACCATCACCTTCAGACAGATTAGAATGCCACACTTTCACCCTGAACAAAAAATAGGACCTCCTAAATATAGCAACTTTTATCATTGCCTCTTGTTGGATTAGACTTCTCCTTCAATGATGGAGTATATTCTAGTTCTGTCTAGTTACAATAAATCTGGCTCTCTATGATCCCCTTTTTATCAACTATTTAATTACTGTATTTTTAGACTAAGAACTTCCTAAACCTCAGAGTCGTGTAGCAATACAAAGAGGAAGACGGAAGGGTGCTGCTGAATCGCTTATCTCAGCCTCCTCACTGTGACAGGCTAACATGACTAACAAGTATTTCACACTAAATTCATTTTGGTGTCTCTCCCTATTGAAGTGGGAATGCATCTTTATTATTTAAAATATGTAGTAACGCTTGAGAGATAAGCCGGCATGGCTTTCCTTGATTTGAGGATGAGGTCTTCTATCTGGATACTAAGCCTCAAATGGACCTGTGCTCTGCTGCCGGGCTTTCTGCCCTTCTGCTTGGGTACTAGTAACCTCTCCCTTTTAGTGGTCCCCTATTTCTAGCCCTTCCTTTCTGCGTGTCTGACCTTACTAGAAATGACTTCTTTTCTCTGGATTAGGCTTTGCTTCCCACAAACCTTGTTCATGGTACCAAAGTTCTCAGCACTAGGTCTGGGACTCCCTAGTAGGATTGGATCTGAGTTCACAGACTTGATCCATTAGTTTCCTTTGGTGGAAGGATGTCAGTTGTGATCACTGTTATGACAGTAGCCACATTTCCAAAAGGTGTTGGGACCTGAACTCATATATTTCACAAAAGCAATACATACTCTTAACCACTGAGCCACCTCTCAAGCCCTGTCAATTTTCTTATTTTTGTATATGACCTGAGATTTTAGATAACAGATGATACTTTAAAAGGAAACAGCCAAGCTCCTCTGTAGCTTAATAATCTTCTTGTACACTGTGAAGATGTGTCTTAGTCAAGGCACTTTCTGATTGGCTTAATAGGGAGATGAATGGTCAATAGCTAAGGACTTCTGGGCAGAGGTTGGGGGTGAATCTAGGGCAGGAGAGATGCCAGAGGACTGAGAGGAAACAGGTGCAAGATGGAAGAGAGGCAAAAAGCCAGGAGACAAAACATAGATTAATAGAAATGGGTTAATTTAAGTTATAAGAGCTAATGGTACAAGCCTAATCTATAGGCCTGGTTTTCATAGTTAGTAATAAGTCTCCTTGTCTTTTTTTTATGAGCAGGCAGTCCAAATTAAAATCCAACTATACTTCTCTCCCATCAAACCTAAAACAACCTGAGTTCTAAGCTCTTAGCACATAATTGCCCCAGCACAAGGTGGAGCATTGATCTTGGTTTCCTGAAGCCAGGATAAAAGCAACCCAAGTTACAGCTTTATATCTGGTCTAATACCATCACTAAGATGCTACAGTAACTTATCCCTTTCCTAAGGTTTATAAAAGAAAGAAATTTTCTCTGCTCTGTGGGTTGCTTTTGGATCCCCTATCCCAGCTTCCCCACTAGAAATTACCAAAGGAGATTTCATCAGAGAGAAAGATGCTCATAATTTTAATAGTCTTGTAAATCTTATGCTACATCAACTGTGGAAATAAAAACACCCCAAACCACCTACAGATGGAAGAAATAACTTTTGTCATGTCTTCTAGTGTATCAAAATGACCTGAGCAAAGGAACATACACCTCACTAAACTCAAAATGTCAGAAATAACTTATCTCACACTAGCTGGCACCAAAGCAAACCATTTGAGAAAGGTCTAGATGGCTAGCCAGATACCAAAATGGTAGGAATTAGAGGACAAATATACCCTTTGTTTTGCATGGGTGGAGGTAATAAGCATCACAGAAAACCAAATACTGCTTTCTACATACACTAACATACTATAGAAAACTCTAGAAGTTCAGCTTCTAAAATTTCTGATCACGGTTCAAAAAAAAAAGGAACTACAGATAAGTGAAGGAACTAAAGTCTGAGGGAAAAAGGAATTGACTCACACACAATTGCTCCCCTGCATGTTCTTTATTCTTCTTTTGCTCTTTTTCTCTCTTGCTGTTCTGTTTCTCTGTTTCTGTCTATCTCCCCATTTCTTTGTCTCTCTAACTCATCCCAGTTCATGGGGGTACAGGTATATACACATTTGCAACAGTAATTCTTTTTACAATACAATGTGAGGCTTGAGTTTCTCAGGGTTGGCAAGACAGATAAGATTTACACATAGAGCAGTAAACCTGCTAAGGGAAACTTTTAGTATCAATTACTTAGGACTGTAGGTCAAAGAGAGGATCTAAGTTTAATTTGTACAAGAAACAAACCTAGTGCCTTCCAGTGCTCTAGCCTCAGTGGCAGCACAGACCTTCAGGAAAGTTTACTTTTCCCTGAGAATAAACAAATGGGCTGATTACCCTTATCTTCTCAGGGGAAACAAGAGGGAGCAGTACATCTTTGAGCTAAAATCTTGAGTTAATACAACAAGAAGTTTGAGAATCTTTTAGCAGCGTTGATTTAGGTTATCGACTCTCTATCTGCCAGTGATATAAAGCCAAGGGCATGCTTATTTTTTCTATCCATCTAGGCAGCTATAAATAAACATCTTTGGACGTGTAGTAATTCTTTGTCCTTGGATATTTGGGAATGTCTTAGATGGGATGCTTTCTCCTGGGTCCTAAACACTGACCAAATGCCTGTCAATAAGGACAATTGCAGGAAGGCAGATCTCTGCAATTACAATGGAGAGGGGAACAAGGACCTGATAGTGCGAAACAGGCTTCACACATAGCTAAGGAACATAATGAGTAAACTAGGACCTGCTAATGGAAAACAGGTTTTACACATAGCTAGGGAGTGTAATCAGTGAAACTCCAAATGCATGGGAGAAATTTGTTCCCAGAAAATGATCAGATGGTTCTGAATTGTGGGAAGTGAATCCCAAGTTTGTTACAAAAAGGAATAAGCTACAGGAAGAATCTACAGCAAGACACAGCCAATTCATTCACAAGATTATAACTCCAGGTACAGTTTTGTACTGGTTTTATCCATCAAAAGAATCTTTATTTCTCCTAAGTTACCTCGTGATACAAAGGCTATACAATTACTGTGTGATCATGTGGCTGTAGCAATATACCACTTAGAAAGCCAATGGTGCAGGAGGGAAAGACAAGAGGCTCTCCACTTTTAAAACACAAAAATTCTCAGTAGCTGTTGAGAACCAGTTCCCTTGAGTTCCATACATAGGTTCAGCTTGCCACAGACAGCCATCTCTCCTCTTCCTAAATAATCATGACTCCTCCAAGGAGAACCTAGGAGCCTTGCTGCCATGACTCAGGGGAAACAGCTTTATTTCCTGGGCTGGGTCACCAAAATGTATATCAGAGTCAAATGTCCCTGCTATCACTGCTCGAAGTGATCAGAATGTCAGGAGTCAGAAGTTGGTGGAAGGAAAGGATATTTTTTTCTGCCTTACAGGAAATGAGAGTCATGACAAGTGTTGGTGGGGAAGAGACACATTAGACAACAGGAAAATTTACACGTTTGCTTTGTAGCTGACACGTGTCTCTTTAGCATCCTCTCCAGATACTTGTGTGTTTCAACTTCCTAGGTCCCACCCAGTCTTGCATTCCATTTTTAACTGAATCATTATGCACATTCATTATTGTATTTTTGTTACAGTTTGAATTGGAAATTTCCTCCAGAGGCTTGTGTATTTAAACTTGTGGTCTGTAGCAGGTGACATAATTTTAAAGTTATATAGCCCAGATGCTCAGTTTAGTCACTGGAGACAGCCCTTTACCAGTTATAAGTTTGTCCTGCTGCTGCCCCATAATCTTTGATTCCTGCTCTTATCTCCACATTAGAGGCACCAGACCTCCATTCCTGTGGTGATGACATAACTTCCTCCATTATGTTGGACTATGTTCTCTGAAACTGTGAACAGAAATAAATCCCTTCTCACTTATATAATGCTTCTCTTATATATTATACATAATAAATGCTTCTTTTACATATTCTGTTACAGTTTTCTTGCTGTAACCAATATAGAACAGAGACTCTGAGATGTAGAGTCATTGCTTTGAGAAACATGATGACATTGTTTGTCAAACATTTGCTCTTGTCTACATGCAGACTCAGGAGGGGTCTGGAGCAGTGAGACAGAGGAACACTTTGGAAATCATGAAGTCAATCCAGTGCATCTCTCTGTGCTTTCCTCCTCTAAATCCAGTGCTTTCCTCCTCTAAAATCCAAGCACATTGTTTAACTAAACTTTAGAATTTCTGCATTGTATCAAGAAACCAATTGATGTAATACAGAATAAAAGAAGAATTTGGGGAATGTCTTTGTCTTTTCTTTCTTTCAAGGTATACCCCCTCTCATAATTGTTATGCTCCCATGGTTACCTTTGCTAGTATACATACTTACATAAGCAGACATTTCTCTGCTAACATTTATGTGTGAGTCCCACACAGCCAATGAAGACCTCCCTGACAGCAATCCCTGGACACCCTGGAAAGAAAATGGGCCACACCTTCTCGACTGCACTGGATCCAACTTGCTCCATTTCAACTGACACTCCGGCCAGAGCTTCGGGTACTGAATTCAATCAAGTTGAGGATTCCAAGGGAGATCTTCAATCAAGCGAATCCCATCTAACATGGACTAGATACAATCCATTCAAGACTTTTACTATACTAACATTTTCTTCCTACAGGACCCCATAAGGCTATTGCCATCCATTTCAGCAGGAAGTAACTTAGAGGATGCTACGCCCCCCTTTTCCCCATTGTTGTCACTTAGTTTAGAGTATATACCTAATTAGGGATAGCTTCCTATTGTTTATGGTTGGGATTGAAAGGAGGTGTTCAGGCTTGGACACCTCTTTCAGATGACTTTAGGGTTTACTTAAAATTGATAGTTAGGATGTGACATATACAGATTGTTGTATCTTCTTATATTTCAACTTTATGATTGTTAATTTTGGATACTTTACACTGTTAAGTTTTAATCATCTTTTAGACTAAAATGGGAATTATACGGGATGTTGTAGCCATGCCTGCTTTGTGGCTGGCTACAGGAGGCCTGACCGTGCCTGACCATGCCTGTGAGGGCATGGTCAGGGTGATGTAGGGAAGGTTTAAGAGTGAGGGATGCTCACGTGACAGGCTGCTTTCATTTTCATCTTCGGCTTGCTTTACTTATTGCTGCCCCACCGGCTGGCTAGGTTGCTCTGTAAGTAAGGATTTCCCTACTAAATTCCCTTGTATTTTTACCTGACTCTGTATTGTTAATTTCTGACATTAAAGAAACAATTCAAACAGTGCAAGTTTGAAGGCTGAAATAGAGACAATAAAAAAACTCAGTCTGAGGGAATGCTGCAATTGGAAAAACTGGGTAAACAATCAGGAATTACAGATGTAAGCATATCCTAGAGAATACAAGAGATGAAAGAGAGAATCTCAGGCATTGAAGACACACTAGGAGAAATAGATTCATCAATCAAAGAAAATCTAAGTTCAACAAATCCCTAACACAAAATATCCAGGAAATATGGGATACCATGAAAAGGCCAAACCTAAGAATAATAGGTATAGAAGGAGGTGAAGAAACCCAGCTCTAAGGTGCAGAAAACATATTCAACAAAATAATAGAAAAAAACTTTTCCAACCTAAAGAAATTTTAACAATGAAAGTACAAGAAACCTACAGAACACAAAAGAGAGTGGACCACGAAAATAGTCCCCTTGTCGTACATAATAATCAAAACACCAAACATATGAATAAAGACAGAATATTAAGAGCAGCAAAGGAAAAAGATCAAGTATCATATAAATGCAAACCTATCAGAATTGCACATGACTTCTACATGGAAACTCTGAAAGCCAGAAGGTCCTGGATAGATATTCTACGAACATTAAGATACCACAGATGCCAACCCAGACTACTATACCCAACAATGCTTTCGATCACTATTGGTGGAGAAAACAAGATATTCCATGACAAAACCAGATTTAAACAATATATATCCAATCCATCCCTACAGAAAGTACTAGAAGGAAAACTCCATCCTAAGGAAATTAACTACACTCACAAAAACATAGGCAATAGATAATCCCACTTTACCAAAAGTCAAAAGAAAAAAAAGGGGAGAATCCACACACAATACCACCAACAACAATGAATCCAAAACAAGCAAGAATTAACACTCAATGGTCTTTAATTTTTCTCAATATTAATGGTCTTGCCGATAAAAAGACACAGGTGCCAGGTTTTGGTGGCATATGCCTTTAATTCCAGCACTCAGGAGGCAGAGGCAGGCAGATCTCTGTGAGTTAGAGTCCAGCCTGGTCTACAGAGCGAATGCCAGGATAGGTTCCAAAACTACACAAAGAAATCCTGTCTCAAAAAACTAAAAAACAACAACAACAACAACAAAAAACCAAGCTAACAGAATGGATACAAAAACAGAATCCATCCTTCTGCTGCATACAAGAAGCACACACCTCAACTTCAAAGACAGACATTACTTCAGAGTAAAGGGTTGAGATAAGATTTTCCAATCAAATGGACCCAAGAAACAACCTGGTGTACCTATCCTAATATCTAACAAATTAGACTTAAAACTAAAATCATTCAAAAGAGATGAAGAAGGTCATTTCATATTCATCACAGGAAGAATCCATCAGAAATAACTCTCAGTTCTGAACATCCCCCCAAAACAAAGTCACCCACGTTAGTAAAAGAAACATTACTAAAACTCAAATCACAATAAGACATCACAAAGTTATAGTGAGAAACTTCAACACCCCACTCTCACCACTAGACAGGAATGCCAGACAGAAACTTAATAAAAAACCAAAGGATCTAATAGAAGTTATATCCCAATTGGGATTAACAGACAGCTATAGAACATACCATCCAAACACAAAAGAATATAACCTCTTCTCAGTGCCACATGGAACTTTCTCTAATATTGACTACATACTCGGCAACATAACAAATCTCAATAAATACAAAAAACTTGGAATAGCCCCATGTATCTTATCAGATCACCATGCTTTGAAGTTAGAATTCAACAACACAAATTGCAGAAAACCTACAAACTCATGGAAATTGAATAATGCCCTGTTACAATAAGTCTTTCTGCCAAAGCTGCCTGAGTCCTGCTGCAGTGTGGGCACTTTCCTCCAGGCTGCCCAAGTTCTGCCTGTCACCACGTTAAGGTCCCAAGTAATACACAGAGACTTATATTAGGTACAAATGCTGCTTGGCAAATGACTATGATTTCTCATCTGCTAGCTCAGTCTTAATTATCATATATTTTATAAGACTTATCAAGGATGCCTCCAGCTGGTGCCCTCTCTTGCTGGCAGATCACAGAGCAGAAACCAGGAGGAAGAACAAGTGAAAAGGAACGACTTCCTTCTTGTCCTTGCTTATATATGAGTCTGCCTGCTATGTCACTTCTTGCCTGGATCACAAGACTTCTTTACTACATTTCCCAGAATCCTCCTTGACTCCTAGTCCCGCCTATCTTGCTTTCCTATTGGCCAACAGTACTTTATTTATCTACCAATAAGACAAACATATACACAGAAGGACCTCCCCCATCAATACCCAATTACACCATTCCTGGGTCAAAGAAGAAATAAAAAAAGAAATTAAAGACTTCCTAGAATTCAATGAAAATAAAGACATAATATACCCAAACTTAGGGGACACTTTGAAAGCAGTGCTAAGAGGAAAATTCATAGCACTAAGTGCCCACATGAAGAAACTTAAGAAGAGTCACACGAGAGAATTAACAGCACAACTGAAAGCTCTAGAACACAAAGAAGAAAACTCACTCTGGAGAAGTAGCCAGGAAATAATCAAACTGGGGGCTGAAATCCATAAAGTAGAAACAAAGAAAACAATACAAAGAATCAATGAAAAAAAGAGTTGGTTCTTTGAGAAATTCAACATAATAGACAAAACTTTAAACTAACCAAAAGGCAGAGAGAAAGAGAACATGCAAATTAACAAAATCAGAAATTAAAAGGAGGACATAACAATGGACACTGAGGAAATGCAAAGCATTATATCAGGTCATACTTTGAAAACAAGTACTCCACAAAATTGAAAAATTTAAAGGAAATGGACAGTTTTCTGGATAGATGTCACTTACCAAAATTAAATCAGGAACAGAAAAGCAATTTAAACAGACCAATAACCCCTAATGAAATAGAAGCAGTCATCAAAAGTCTCCCAACCAAAAAAGGTCCAGGGCCAGATGGCTTCAGTGCAAAATTCTACCAGAAATTCAAAGAAGAGCTAATACCAATACTCCTCAAATTGTTCCACACAATAGAATCAGAAGGTTCATTGCCAAACTCTTTGTATGAGGCTACAATTACCTTGGTACCCAAGCCACACAAAGACACAACTAAGAAAGAGAACTACAGACCAATGTCCTTCATGAACATCGATGCAAAAGTACTCAATAAAATACTGGCAAATTGAATCCAAGAAAACATCAGAAAAACATCATCTACCATGAACAAGTGGGCTTCATCCCAGTGATGCAGGGATGGCTCAACATACAAAAATATACCAATGTAATTCACCATATAAACAAACTGCAAAAGAAAAACCACATGATCATCTCACTAGATGCTGAAAAACCTTTTGACAAAATCCAAGACCACTTCATGATAAAGATCCTAGAGAGATCAGGGATAACAGGAACATACATAAACATAATACAAGCAATATACAGTAAACCAACAACCAACATCAACCTAAAGAGAGAAACTCAATGTGATTCCTCTAAAATCAGGAGCAAGGCAAGGCTGTCTACTCTCTCCATATCTTTTCAATATTGTAATTGAAGTTCAACCTAGAGCAATAAGACTACAAAAAGAGATGATGGGGATACAAATTGGAAAGGAAGATGTCCAACTTTCACTATTTGCAGATGATATGATAGTTTGCATACATGACCCAAAAAATTCTACAAGGGAATACAGCTGATAAACATCTTCAGCAAAGTGGCAGGATATAAGATTAACTCAAAAAAAAAAAAACTCAAAAAATCAGTAGCCCTACTACATACAGACGATAAGTGGGCTGAGAAAGATATCAGAGAAACATCACCCTGTACAATAGCGACAAACAACATAAAATATCTTGGGGTAACACTAACCAAAGAAGTGAAATATCTGTATAGTAAGAACTTTGAGTCTTTAAAGAAAGAAATTAAAGAAGATACTAGAAAATGAAAAGATCTCCCATGCTCTTAGACAGGCAGGATCAACATAGTAAAAAAAAAATGGCAATCTTGTCAAAAGCAATCTACAGATTCAATGTAATCCCCACCAAATCCCAGCACAATTCTTCACAGACCTTGAAAGAACAGATTGAGAATTGTCCAGGATAGACAAAACAACACTATACAATAAAGGAGCTTCTGGAGGCATCACCATCCCTGACTTCAAGCTCTAATATAGAGCTATAGTCCTGAAAACAGCTTGGCATTGGCACAAAAATAGACAGGCAGACCAATGGAATCAAATTGAAAACCCTGATATTAACCCACATACCTACTAACACCTGATTTTTTTAATTTTTATTTTATTAGTTCAAATTAGTAACAAGCTTACTTCAGATGTCAATCCCTTCTCCTTCTCCCTCCCCTCCCCCCCCAACATCCCACCTGCCCCTAGCCATCATCCCTCCACTCCCCAGGCAGGGTAAGGCCCTCAAAAGGAGCTCCTAAAATCTACCACATCATCCTGGGCCAGGCCTACTTAACACCTGATTTTTGAAAAAGAAGCTAAAATATACAATGGAAAAAAGAAAGCATCTTCAACAAATGGTGCTGTCATAACTGGATGCTGGCATGTAGAAAACTGCATATAGATCCATGTCTATTGCCATGCACAAAACTTAAGTCCAAATGGATCAGAGACCTCTACATAAATCCAGCCACACTGAACCTCTTAGAAGAGAAAGTGGGAAGTATTGATGAACTAATTGGTACAGGAGACCACTTCCTCAACATAAGAGCAGTAGCACAGACATTGAGATCCACAATTAATAAGTGGGACCTCCTGAAACTGTGAAGCTTCCATAAGGCAAAGGACACAGTCACCAACACAAAACAGCAGCCCACAGAAAGGGAAAAGATCTTCACCAACCCCACATCTGTTAAAGGGCTGATTTCCAAAATATACAAAGAACTCAAGAAGCTAGTCTCCAAAACACCAACAATCCAATTAAAAAGTGGGGTACAGAATAAATAGACAATTCTCAATAGAGGAATCTAAAATGGCTGAAAGACACATAAGAAAGTGCTCAACATCTTTAGCCATCAGGGAAATGCAAATCAAAACAACTCTGAGACACCATCTTACTCCTGTCAGAATGGCTAAAATCAAAAACACCAATGACAGTTTATGCTGGAGAGGATGTGGAGAAAAGGGAACACTTCTCTACTGCTGGTGGGAGTGCCAACTTATGCAGCCACTTTGGAAATCAGTATAGAGATTCCTCAGGAAAATGGGAATCAGTCTCCCACAAGATCCAGCAATTCCACTCCTAGGCACATACCCAAAAGAAGCACATTCATACAACAAGAACATCTGTTCAACCATGTTCATAGCAGGATTATTTGTAATAACCAGAACCTGGAAGCAACCTAGATGCCCCTCAACTGAAGAATGGATAGAGTAAATGTGGTACATTTACACAATGGAGTTCTACTCAGCAGAAAAAAAAATGGAATCTTGAAATTCGCAGGCAAATGGATGGAACTAGAAGAAACCATTCTGAGTGAGGTAACCCAGTCACAAAAAGACAAACATGGTTTGAACTCTCTCAGATACGGATATTAGTCATAGAGCAAATCATTACCAGCCTACAATCTACATCACCAGAGATGCTAGGAAATAAGGAGGACCCTAAGAGACACATACATGGTCCCCAGGAGAAGGGGAAAGGGACAAGATCTCCTGAGAAAATTGGGAGCTTGTGTGGAGGGGAGAGGGATCCAGGAAAAAGAGAAAGGGAAAGGAGGAGGGAAGGGGAGGACAGGAGGGACCAGTAAGGTTGAGTTGGGGAAAGAATAGAGGAGAGCAAGAAAAGAGATACCATAATAGGTTTAAAGAGAAATCTGGCACTAGGGAAATGTCCAGAGATCTGCAAGGATGACCCCAGCTAACAATCTAAGCAATAGTGGAGAGGCTACCTTAAATGCCTTTCCCAATAATGCCCCATATGCCATCCTAGAGCCTTCATCCAGCAGCTGATGGAAGCAGAAGCAGATACCCACTGCTAAACGCTGAACTGAATTCCTGGAATCCAGTTACAGAGATGAGTGAGGAGCAAAGGCGTCAAGACCAGGCTGGCGAAACCCACAGAAACAGCTGACCTGAACAAGGGGGAGCTCATGGATCCCAGACTGATAGCTGGGAAACCAGCATAGGACTGATCCAGACCCCTTGAATGTGGGTGTCAGTGAGGAGTCGTCGGCAATCTATGGGGCCTCTGGGAGTAGATCAGTATTTATCCCTAGTATATGAATGGACTTTGGGAACCCATTCCACATAGGGGGATACGCTCTCAACCCAGACACATCGGGGAGGGCCTAGGCCTTGGTCCAAATGATATGACAGACTTTGAAGATTCCCCCATGGAAGGCCTCACCCTCCCTGGGAAGCAGAAAGGAGTTGGAATATGGGGTTAGTGGGGGGGGGAGGCGAGGGAGGGAGAGTAAAACAAGCTTGTTTCTAATTTAAATAAAAATTAGAAAAAAGAGAACTCTAACAAATAACTAGAAACTTAAGATTAGCAAATCATAAGTCAAACCTGACAAGTCAGTGAATTCTATTTGCATTTAGGTTTATAAGATTTAAATATTGAAGTTGAATGTTGGTATTTGATATTAAAATATTTTGGATTTTGGTTAAACATCAGTAGGATACATTTTTCTACATTTTTGTAAAAACTGCAGTACACAAAGTAGCATCAAAACAACCATACATGCTTAATATCAGTTTAATGATTCTTTGTGATTTGGTTGTATTACAGAATTCAAAATCCAAGAGTAATTGTGCAAAACTAGGAATACATGGGGGGGGGGATCCTGAAAAATGAACACCAAGCAAAAAACCCCAAATCATAAGCCTGCATGATTGTGATCAAAGTCATTATTTTTAATTGCTTGTGGCCAAAGGCAGTTGTTCACTGTTCACTAAGAATTGATGTTGGAAGTAGGTGCTCCCAGAAACGCTTCAAAGACTTTTAGAAATTGTTCCCTTGCAAATTTTGAACTCATGAGAATTTTCCAGGCATTAAGAGATAATGATCCTAGAAAAAGATAAAATGAATGCATGTCAACTCCTGAAAACACTTCTTAGTTCCATTAGGCAATAACCATTGATCAAATTTATTTCATTTACTTTCACTAAAATTGACATTAAAATCATCAGTTCACAAAGAAAGTTTGATTTTTCTGATAGTATTTTCACTTTGCCATACCTGACCTGAAAGTTTTGTGTCATGCTTTCTAAGTGGTGAAATCATACACCATGAGAAAAAGTGTACATGAGATGATCTAGTATTATCACCCATAGCTTTTAGCAATTTCCATAATCAGACTAAATTCATTAAATAAAATACTGAATGTCTATTAGAAAACAAGATGATTCCAGTATAAATCTTCCACATATTACCCACCAACTGAAGATCAGCCTACTGCTCATTGTATGAAGGACTGCTGCCTGCTGAATGGCAGTATTACACTGCGACCAAGGAGGAGGTGAGAAGACACATCAATTGCACCAGGGCACCAACACACTTGTTGGATCTGATAGTCTAAGGCAAAAGTCTCCCACAAATTTGAACATAATCCACTCATGTTTATTTCATTTCTAATTTGGGGATTCAAAAATCTTCCCCTTTACAAAATAATAACAGCATATATGTTTAGTTTATCTCAAGGTCCCAGGGCATAAGAGGAAAATGGGACAACATGGTAATCTTCAAGTACTTAATGAAGCCTGTTTAATCTCTCTGCTTTGTCATTATGGAGCAAAGGTCTTCTTTCTTGACTAGTGAGTAGTATTGGATTAAAATCATCCAATGAGTCAGGTGGACAGTAACCTCATTAATGATGGCAAAATTTCCCTTGAAATTCATTTGTTTCCTTTAGACTTAAGAGTAAAGTAATATATATATATATATTATATAAATATATATATATATATATATATATATATATATATATAAAGAGAGGTTTTCATGAGGGAAATAATGTCTGTATGTGGGTTTCTGTTTTATATTTCACTGGATATTACAGGTGTCAAGGTTCAATGTGGCATCCAAATGAAGGGACAAGTCATAAATCAAACAATTGTGGTTGCTCAATGGTCTGACCATCATCTGTCAAGAGTAATTTTTGCTAAGGAAATGCAAAATGCATCAATAGGAACTCATACATTTTTAGTGTATGCTGACTGAACATATTTCTACTTAAATTAGCTTATGTACTCTTCCAATACATCAGTTCTGTTTTTTTCTAGTATGCTTTAAAATTTTTACCTGTAAGTTCATCAATATCACCAAGAGCTGTGAGTGACAGCAGGACTTTGTTCTGAAGAGAAGTGAAGTTAGCAATAAAAGGGGGTATGTCAGTATCATAAAGAACACGAGGTGGCAGACCCTTCTGAAAGCTATTTGTTCTATTCAGCGTTGTAGGAAAGTAGGCCGCAGCTATGTAGTTTACAGCAATAGCCCAGTTTTGCTCAAAGTTTTCTTCTTGTTCAGAATAGTAGGCATATCTAAAAGGCAAACAGACAAAAGTATCAATTAAGATTCATTTCCTCAGAATTTAAATATCACTTTGCAGAAACCACCTAGTACCCAGAATTAAAATCCAAGCATTATTTTAAAAGGAAGTTCAATAGTACCATAAATTTGGCTTGTCTTTCAGGAATTGTGTAGATAGCTAAATAAAATTTATATATACATCTGTGAAGGGTTATTCAATTAGTCACCTCTTTTTTAATATATTACTTTCCATTTATGTCATCCCCAGGCACACTGTACTTGAAAAATCATGTAATAAACATGTTAAAGACATGTTTAAATAATAACACACAAAACAATAAATAATGTAACAACAAATTCAAATAAGGCCTGGAGCCACCACATGCTTGCAATTCACAACTGGCATGTGAAACAGGAAGATCATGGGGCCAACCTCTTTTTCAGCTGCCAGTTTGGAATACATTCAATTAAAAAAAGAAACAGATAAAAGAAAGAAGGAAGGAAAGACGAATACATTGTGCTTGTTAGTGTTTGCTAACCTTGAGTTAGAAGACAGATGTGTCAAAAGTTATTTATGCTATCTGAGAGGTTTAGCTTCTATATGATTTATATATTTTAAAAAAGAAAGGAAGTTTTTAAGGAGAGGAAAATAAGAGACATAAGGAATGTTCTAGAAAGGGTAATAGAAATCTCTTGCATTTTGTTTTAGGTGGGGGTTTGGCAAGTGCTGCAGTTGTCAACATTCATTCAGCTAAATAAATACCTAAATCTGTTCATAAAATCAACATGCAAATATTGATTCTTATATCACAGTTCTGAAGGTAAAGCCGTCCCTTGATATAAACACAAGTGTCTTTGTCCTCTCAAATGAAAAAGGAAAACACACACACACACACACACACACACACACACACACACACACACAAATAGTAGCAGCAGATTCACAGCAGCTGGGTCTTGAATTCCCTTTTGAACCAGGGACTGAAAAGTATCTGTCCTGTGGGACGGCTGAGCTCAAGTGGAAGGATGAAGTGTGGGCCGCTGACTGTCAGTAGTTACACAGTTGCTTAGCCAATAAGCTGGAAGATTTCCTTAATGGCATGTTCATGGTACAAGACCTCAGAAGTACTGTGCTTCTCTCAATGCTGCTCTTTCAATTTAATTGACAACCAAGTTAGCCAGATACAGTGGGGACCCTCTGAGACATAAAAGCCACCAGAACAGAGAATCAAGCAGAAAAATCAAACAAAAAACCAAAGCGGAGTCCGACTGTTTTCAATCCCTCCCCCAAACTAAAGATTCGGGAGGAAATGTGTAAAGTATCTCAGATACCTTCACCTACTTTACACCCATCCTCAGTTGACCAGAACATGAACCCCAGCAGGCAAAGCACACCAAGAATGGTAAATAGAAGTTAGAACACAGAGGGAAGGCAGAGAGAGTCCTGAGAAATGAGGGCACCTTACAGGCTCAATATCTGCCACCTGGACAGACAGGCACAAATGAGATGCTCTGAACCACCTCATTACACAGAAGTCTATGGACAGAATCTGTGACATTTTGAACAAATTTAGGAGGTTGATCTTCAGTGTGTCTGGTCAGTGACCAGCAATGTTATTGACGTGCAATATTAGGAAATAAAAATCATCGATGAGGTTGACTCAAAGGACAAGATAGGGAGGGAAAGTATCAAGACTGAAGATGTTCAGACAAGAATCCTAAGCCAGTGGACCCCAGAGAAATACATTTCCCCTAGGAATCTTGGGCTGGGAGAAGAAGGCTGTAAATGAGGGCCTAGCCTAACAGGACAAACTCACTGTTAGGAAGAGATTTCATGCAATTGTAAACAGATCTCTCAATAAAGCTGACTTATCTGTGTTTCTTGGCTTTCTTTCATTCTTTCTCCACAGCTGCAACATGGCTGTGAAACGTGAAAGAACTAGGAGACTTTTGCCCCCTGTTGAGCCAAAGTGTACATAAACTTGCTTTCACTACCAACTCCATTACCTAATTTCTTTTGAAACATGTGGAATCTAAGGTGGCTGGTTTAACAAATTTAAGTTCCCAGCAATAATATAAGCAGTGATTTCAACCACAAAAATGTAAGCTCCAAGTATCAACACAGCATCACTGGACCACTCTATCCAGAGAACACTGGTTACACATAGTGTAGGAATTACACAAGCTAAACCCATGACTTCTATGGTGAGGTTTCAAAAGCAGATACCTGAAACTGTAAATAAAATGGAAATGACCACATCAGTATGTTTGAACAAAACTATGGCAATTTCAAGCAGGGCTTGGTGGCAGATGACTATAATCTCAGCTACCCCAGAAACTGGAGCAAGAAGATAACAACTTCTAGTCCACACTGTGGTATAGGTTGACAACTAGGCCAGGTCTATATAGTAAGACACTATCTCAAGATAATAATTAAATAAAAGGGTGTGGAATGGAATTGTAGCTCCGAGGTAGGGCTTACCTGGGATGCATGGGGGCCTGAGTTGGTTTAATGCCCAGCACTATTAAAAGGAAAACATCTTAAGGAAAGAAATGGAGAAAGGAGAGGGAAGAGGAAGGGAGGAATAGAGGAGAGGAAACAATACATACACGAATAATGTGAGCAATAAGTGATGACAATGATGGTCCATGTGGAGTTAGGGCCCCTACATTACTTTGCTGTAAGATATTCCTCATTGTATAAGACAGTAGTTTTCAGGCAGTGCCTTGCTTCAAACAATTTCATTTTACAAGCCAGGGGTTTGTTTTATTTTGAGTATTAATTTGAGGCAGAACAAATCTGCACCCTTTTGTGAAGCAAACAGTCACCTCTGACTGAAATCAGAAACAGTCAAGAGTTTAGATCCCTTCTTACATTCCGCCGCCGCAGACTGACCTGGAACTAGGTGAGTGAGCTCCTGCCCGCTCCCGACCCCAGACCAGAACACCCCACCACCCCCATCCCACCACCCCCTCCTGAGCCTGCCGGCTTGGGCCAGACACGCCCAGAGAGGGAGGAGCCCCCTGCCCCACCAATCTGCTAGCACCCCATTCTTACATTCCGCCGCCGCAGACTGACCTGGAACTAGGTGAGTGAGCTCCTGCCCGCTCCCGACTCCAGGCCAGAACACCCCACCACCCCCATCCCACCACCCCCTCCTGAGCCTGCCGGCTTGGGCCAGACAAGCCCAGGCAGGGAGGAGCTCCCTGTGCCCCAAATCTGGTAGCACCCCACTCTTCCATTCCGCCGAACGACCAAGAAACTAGGAACTAGCGAGGAGACCACCAGGAGCGTCGAGATCATCTAGAGTTGTGGACATCGAATTCCTAGCCCCCACACACCACTGGGCCACAAGAGGAGATAGAGAGAACCCACCCGCACCCACTAAAAGGATATGGGGAGAAGACAGAATAAGATTTCACTCAACAACACAAAGACCAACATGACACCACCAGAACCTAGGGACTCCACTCCGGCAAGAGCTGAAAAGCCCAACACAGAGCATGAAGATGAGATGGACCTCAAAAATTATCTCAGCAAGTTGATAGAGACCTTTAAAGAGGAAACAAGAAAATCCCTTAAAGAAATAGAAGAGAAAACAAACAAAAAATTAAATGAATTGGAGGAAAAGACAAACCAAAAAATTCAAGAAATAAATAAATCTCTTAAAGAATCCAAAGAAAGCCAAGAAAAAACATCCAAGCAAGTGAAGGAAGCTCTTGAAATAGTTCAAAACATGAAAGCTGAAATACACACAATAAAGAAAACACAGAATGAGACCATGTTGGAAATGGAAAGGTTGGATAAACGATCAGGAACTAAAGATGTAAGTGTATCCAACAGGATTCAAGAGATGGAAGAGAGAATCTCAGCCACTGAAGACTCGCTAGAGGATATACATTCATCCACCAAAGAGAACCTCAAGTCCAACAAAACCCTAACACAAAATATCCAGGAAATATGGGACACCGTAAAAAGGCCAAACCTAAGAATAATAGGTGTAGAAGAAGGTGAAGAAATACTGCTCAAAGGTACAGAAAACATATTCAACAAAATCATAGAAGAAAACTTCCCCAACCTACAGAAGGATATGCCTATGAAAGTACAAGAAGCTTACAGGACACCAAACAGACTGGACCACAAAAAGAAGTCGCCCCGACACATAATAATCAAAACACCAAATCTACAGAATAAAGAGAAAATATTAAGAGCAGCAAAGGAAAAAGGCCAAGTAACATATAAAGGCAAACCAATCAGAATCACACCCGACTTCTCAATGGAAACTCTGAAAGCCAGAAGGTCTTGGATAGATACCCTACAAGCACTAAGGGAGCATGGATGTCAACCCAGACTACTGTACCCAGCAAAACTTTCAATCACTATAGATGGAGAAAACAAGATATTCCACGACAAAAACAGATTTAAACAATACATATCAACAAATCCAGCACTACAGAAGGCTCTGGAAGGAAAACTCCAACCCAACGAACATAACTACACTCACAAAAACACTGTCAGTAGTTAATCGAATTTCACCAAACACAAAAAGAAACAGAAGGGCAAAATCCACACGCAATGATACCACCAACAATAAATCCAAAACTAAGAAGAACCAATGAACAATGGACGTTAATATCCCTGAATGTCAATGGTCTTAACTTACCCATAAAAAGATACAGGCTAACAGAATGGATACGAAGACAGAATCCATCCTTCTGCTGTTTACAAGAAACACACCTCAAATTCAAAGACAGGCGATACCTCAGAGTAAAAGGATGGGAAAAGATTTTCCAATCAAATGGGCTCAAGAAACAAGCTGGGGTAGCAATACTAATATCTAACAAATTAGACTTTAAACTGAAAGCAATCAAAAGAGATAAAGAAGGGCATTTCATACTCATCACAGGAAAAGTCCATCAAGACGAAGTCTCAATCCTGAACATCTATGCCCCTAATACAAAAGCATCCACTTTTGTAAAAGAAACATTACTAAAGCTCAAACCACACATAAAACCACACACACTTATAGTAGGAGACTTCAACACCCCCCTTATACCACTGGACAGAACTACTAGACAGAAACTTAACAAAGAAACAAAGGATCTGAAAGAAGTTATGACACAACTGGGTTTAACAGATATCTATAGAACATTCCATCCAAACACAAAAGAATATACCTTCTTCTCAGCGCCACATGGAACCTTCTCAAAAATTGACCACATAGTTGGCAGCAAAGCAAACCTCCACAGTACAAAAGTATTGAAATAACCCCCTGTATCTTATCAGACCACCATGCATTAAAGCTAGAATTCAACAGCAATACGAATTGCAGAAAACCTACATTTACGTGGAAAATGAATAACTCCCAATTGCACCATTCCTTGGTTGAGGAAGAAATAAAAAAAGAAATCAAAGACTTTCTAGAATTTAATGAGAATGTAGACACAACATACCCGAACTTATGGGACACCCTGAAAGCAGTGCTAAGAGGGAAGTTCATAGCACTAAGTGCTCACATGAAGAAACTGGAGGAAAGTCACATTAGAGAATTGACAGAACAACTGAAAGCTTTAGAGCAAGAGGAAGCAAACTCACCAAGGAGGAGTAGACGCCAGGAAATAATCAACCTGAGAGCCGAAATCAACAAAGTAGAAACTAGGAAAACAGTACAAAGAATCAATGAAACAAAGAGTTGGTTCTTTGAGAAGATCAACAAGATAGACAAGCCTCTAGCCAAACTAACCAAAAGGCAGAGAGAGAGCATGCTAATTAACAAAATCAGAAATGAAAAGGGAGACATAACAACGGACACTGAGGAAATCCAGAGAATCTTTAGGTCATACTTTGAAAACCTGTATTCCACAAAATTGGAAAACCTAAAGGAAATGGACAACTTTCTGGATAAATATCACTTACCAAAATTAAATCAAGATCAGATAGACAGTTTAAATCGAACTATAACCCCTAATGAGATAGAAGCAGTAATCAAAAGCCTCCCAACCAAAAAAAGCCCAGGGCCAGATGGCTTCACTGCAGAATTCTACCAGAAATTCAAACAAGAGCTAATTCCAGTACTCCTCAAACTGTTCCACACAATAGAAGCAGATGGGATATTGCCAAACTCTTTCTATGAGGCTACAATCACTTTGATACCCAAGCCTCACAAAGATATGACTAAGAAAGAGAACTACAGACCGATATCCCTCATGAACATCGATGCTAAAATACTCAATAAAATATTGGCCAACCGAATACAAGAACATATCAGAAAAATCATCCACCATGATCAAGTAGGCTTTATCCCAGGGATGCAAGGATGGTTCAACATACGAAAATCCATCAATGTAATCCACTATATAAACAAACTGAAAAAGAAAAACCACATGATCATCTCACTAGATGCTGAAAAAGCCTTTGACAAAATCCAACATCCCTTCATGATAAAGATCTTGGAGAGAACAGGAATAACAGGAACATATCTAAACATGATCAAGGCAATATATACCAAACCAATAGCCAACATCAAAGTAAATGGAGAGAAACTCAAAGCGTTTCCTCTAAAATCAGGAACAAGACAAGGCTGTCCACTCTCTCCATATCTCTTCAATATTGTACTTGAAGTTCTGGCTATAGCAATAAGACAAGAAAAGGGGATCAAAGGGATACAAATTGGAAAGGATGAAGTAAAACTTTCACTATTTGCAGACGACATGATAGTCTACATTAGTGACCCGAAAAACTCTACCAGGGAACTCCTACGGCTGATAAACACCTTCAGCAAGGTAGCAGGATACAAAATTAACTCAAAAAAATCAGTAGCCCTACTATACACAGATGATAAATCCAATGAGAAAGAAATCAGGGAAACATCACCTTTCACAATATCCACAAGCAACATAAAATACCTGGGGGTAACACTAACCAAAAAAGTGAAAGACCTGTACAATAAGAACTTTGAGACTTTAAAGAAAGAAATTAAAGAAGATACCAGAAAATGGAAAGATCTCCCATGCTCATGGATAGGTAGAATTAACATAGTAAAAATGGCAATCCTGCCAAAAGCAATCTACAGATTCAATGCAATCCCCATCAAAATCCCAACACAGTTTTTCACAGACATTGAAAGAACAATACTCAACTTTATATGGAAAAATAAAAAGCCCAGGATAGCCAAAACAACTCTTTACAATAAAGGATCTTCTGGAGGCATCACCATCCCCGACTTCAAGCTCTACTATAGAGCCATAGTTCTGAAAACAGCTTGGTATTGGCACAAAAATAGACTGATAGACCAATGGAATCGAATTGAAAACCCTGATATCGACCCACGCACCTATGGATACCTTATTTTTGACAAAGGTGCTAAATCTATACAATGGAAAAAAGACAGCATCTTCAACAAATGGTGCTGGTACAATTGGATTCGGACATGCAGAAAATTACAGATAGATCCATACCTGTCACCATGCACAAAACTTAAGTGCAAATGGATCAAAGATCTCAGCATAAATCCAACCACACTGAATCTTCTAGAAGAGAAAGTGGGAACTACCCTTGAACAAATTGGCACAGGAGACCACTTCCTGAACATTACGCCAGAAGCACAGACATTGAGGTCTGCAATTAATAAATGGGACCTCCTGAAACTGAGAAGCTTCTGCAAGGCAAAGGAAACAGTCAGTAGGATAAAACGACCACCCACAGAATGGGAAAAGATCTTCACCGATCCCACATCTGACAGAGGACTGATTTCCAAAATATATAAGGAGCTCAAGAAGCTAGCCACCAAAACACCAAACAACGAAATTAAAAAGTGGGGTGCAGAACTAAATAGGGAATTCTCAACAGAGGAATCTGAAATGGCTGAAAGACACTTAAAAAAGTGCTCAAAATCATTGGCCATCAGAGAAATGCAACTCAAAACAACTCTGAGATACCATCTCACGCCTGTCAGAATGGCTAAAATAAAAAACACCAATGACAATCTATGCTGGAGAGGATGTGGAGAAAAAGGAACACTCCTCCATTGCTGGTGGGAGTGCGATCTTGTAAGACCACTCTGGAAATCAGTATGGCGGTTGCTCAGAAAAATGGGAATCAGTGTACCTCAAGATCCAGCCATTCCTCTCTTGGGTATATACCCAAATAGGGCATGTACTTACAACAAGGACATATGTTCAACCATGTTCATAGCAGCATTGTTTGTAATAGCCAGAACCTGGAAACAACCTAGATGCCCCTCTATTGAAGAATGGATTGAGAAAATGTGGTACATTTATACAATGGAGTACTACTCAGCAGAAAAAAGCAATGGAATCTTGAAATTCGCAGGCAAATGGATGGAACTAGAGGAAACCATCCTGAGTGAGGTAACCCAGTCACAAAAAGACAAGCAAGGTATGTACTCACTGATATATGAATTTTAGACATAGAACAAAAGACTACCAGTATATAATGCTCTTCACCAAAGAAACTAGGAAACATGAAGGACTCTAAGGGTTAAATGGTCCCCAGGAATGGAAATGGCATGAACTCCCGAACTAATTGGGGGCATGAGGGGGGGGGAAGGAGCTGCTACAATAAGAGCAAGAGAAGAGGAGAAGAGGAGAGGAAATGGAGGGGCAGAAACATTGAGTTGGGGGAAGAATAGAGGAAAGAGAGCAAGATGAGAGAAACGATATCAGAGGGAGCCACTGTAGGCCCGAGAAGGGATCAGGAACCAGGGAGATCTCCAGAGACCTACAAGGATGACACGATCTGACAATCCAGGCAATGGTGGAGAGGATAACCTAAAAACCCTCCCCCTAAAATGAGATTGATGACTTCTCTTTATGCCATCCTAGAGCCCTCACCCAGTGGCTGATGGAAACAGAGACAGACATCCACAGATATACAATGAGCCGAAATCGGGAATTTAGTTGAAGAGAGGGAGGAATGAAGAACGAAGGGGTCTGTACTAGGATGGAGAAACCCACAGGAACTGTTGGCCTGAACAAGGGAGAGCACATCGACCCCAGATGCTGTCCAGGAGGCCTGTACAAGACTGATCCAGACCCCAGAACATAGATGTCAATAAGGAGGCCTCTGCACTCCAGGGAGCCTCTGGTAGTGGATTAGTATTTTTCCCTGGTGCAAAAAGGGACTTTGAGAGCCCATCCCATATGAAGGGTTACACTCTGGCCCTGGACACATGGGGAAGGGCCCAGGATCAGCATAGGAAGACTTGGTGGACTTTGCTGAGCTCCCGTTGAGGGCCCTACCCTGCCTGGGGAGTAGTGGGTGGATGGGGTTGGGGGGATGGGCTGGGGGTGGGGGAGAAAGTTTGGGGGTGAGGGGAGGGAGAGGGAGAAGGGACTTGAAATAAGCTTGTTCCCTAACTAGAACTAATAAAATAAAATAAAATGAAAAAAAAAATAGATAAATCTTTTTGAAATAAAAATATATGAAAGAATGCATCTATATGTTCATAGTAGTGTTATTTATAGTAGCCAAAAGCTTAAAACAACCAAAATGCCCAACACTGAAAGGTAAATAGTATTCAAAAACTAAAAGTTGTGAATGGGTGTACAAAAGCATGAATGGACTTCAAAAACACGATCCTGAAGGACCCGGATGACATGGCCATACACTGTGGCTCCATCTGTATTACAGGTCTGAAAAGGACAAACCCTCCCAGCCAGAAGGTAGCCTATTGGTTCAGTGGCAGTGACTTCCAGGCTGGAGGCAAGAAAAGGCAATGGCTGCTTAGGGCTAGGGGTAAAAAGAGGCAGTGACTGTGCAGGGGTGAGGTAAGAAGAGGCAATGATTGCAAGAATGGAGTGAGAAAAGGCAGGGATGGGGTGAGAACAGATAGTGACTGTGCAGGGATGGGGTGAGGATAGGTAGTCACTGTGTAGGGATGGGGTGAGAAGAGGCAGTCACTGTGCAGGGATGTGGTGAGAAGAGGCAGTAACTGCAGGTGAAAGCAAGGCTTTGGTCTGTGGGTTGGTTGGTTTTGTTTTTATGTGTCTAGGTTCCACTATATATTTCAGATTGGCTTGAAACCAATGATCCTTCTGCCTTGTTTCAACTGTTTATCATGTTATATTCTAAGACTTATCGAATGTTCTAAAAACTAGACTATCGAGATTATTGCACAGTTCTGTGTATGTACAAGAAATTCATTTACTCAGAGTGGGTAAATTTTGCGTTACATAAGTATGAATTATGTATGAGTAAATGGTTTTATATACATGATTCAAAAAAGTTGAGCAAGAAGAGTAAATATTTGCAAATTGCATACAAGGTTTTAAAACTTTCACACAGGGTAAAGAATAAGAAAACAAACAAAGCATTACTGAGAAGATTTGAACACACTACACACTTTGCCCGACTCCTCCCTGAGAAATGGTTTAAGGATTTGGGAAACTTTCTACCAGTTCCAAGAGTTTAAGAATGCACCTATATTAAGATCATGACTTCCTATCAATAGGCATTTACACAAGAGTAATTAAAGTTCTAGACAGGTACTCATGTGCTACTCCAATGTGTTAGTTTTTCTTTTATCTTATTGTATTATATTATATTTTATTATTAATATTTAGAAGCGTGTTTGTTTTCTATTGAGAGACAGAAATGGGGTAGGTCTGGATTGGAAGGGAGGCAAGGAAGAACTGGGAAGAGTAGAGAGAAGGAAAACTGTAATCAGGATATATTGTGTGAGGGGGGGGAAATCTGTTTTCAATAAAAGGATGAAAAAATTAACAAACAAACAAAAAAAAAGAGTTTAGATCCTGCTGGTAAATCCCATAATGCATTTGTCTAAAGCATCATTACATGCTGTACCATTAGTTTTTCTTCCTCATATATGATGTGGAGGTGAGGGTTTTTTTTATCATTTGGTGGTTTGGCATGTTCAATAATTTTACATGATATGGCTTTGACCTAAGTTGATAAGCTTGTCAGTGGTGATGTTTATGCAGGAACAGTTACTATCAGTTTGAGCTTCATGATAGCACTGGTCAGAGGAGACTGTCAATGGTCACAATGTTCAAGCAAAATTAGTAGTACAAAGTACAGTACAGCAACAAATTTGGCCTAGCAAAAAACTTATTGGTATTCAATGAATCCTGACATTATGGAAAAACACACTTAAATGTGTCCATTTTTTCAAGATTGTCTGTATGGAACTGAGATTCCTTTGCTTTATTATTTTTTTATGTTTTTGAAGTTAAGATTATCATTTCTCCCTTCTTTTTCCTCCCTCCAACATTCCTATATATTTCTCCTACCTCTCTAACAATTTCACAGCCCTTTTAACCAGTTGTAACATATATTATGTATGCATGAGTATGATAAATACATGCCTCGGTGCTTGGCTGTTTTCACGTGGATTCTAGGATTTGAACTCAAGTCTTCATGCTTGCATATGAGGGATTTACCATTTGTGCTATTTTCCCGTCTCCTGTTTCTCAGATATTCTTTTCTTCACTTTTCTAAAATATATTCCAAATTTGCCCTTTATCAAAATTGTCACCAGTGATCACACTAATTGTTTGTAATTAAGATTAAAAATTCACAGTTATTCTAAAAGAAAAAGAAATGCCTAGCATAGGTATGGACTTTGGGAGCCCATTCCACATGAAGGGATACTCCCTGAGGCACGACACACTGGGGTGGACCTAGGCCCTATCCCAAAGGACATGACAGACTCTGAAGACCCCCTATGGAAGGTCTCACCCTGCCTGGGGAGCAGAAAGGGTGTCATAGGTAGGGTTTTAGTTGGGGGGAGTGGTAGGGGAGGAGGGGAGGGAGAGCGAACTGTGATTGCCATGTAAAATGATCTTGTTTCTAATTCAAATAAAAAATGGAAAAAGAAAAAAAAAGAAAATTTACAGTCCAATAGCATATCAGTCCAATAATGAAATAAAGTAGAAAAAAATCCAATTAAACTTCAGAAAGCATATGAATAGAATTATTCCCCTTTTACAACTAATATTTATAATTTGCTTTTGCCAAATATCTAACACTAAGAAAATACACAGAAAAAAAAGAAAAAAAGAAATGAGTAAGACCATGCGGGTTAGTTTTAGTCAACTTGACACAAATCTGGAAATGCCTGGGAAGAAGGAATTTCAATTCAGGAATTGAGTTCATCAGATTGGCTTATATCTGTGTCTACGAAGCATTTTCACAATTGCTAATTGATGAAACTGGACCCAACCCACTGTAGGCAGTGCTATCCCTAAGCAGGTAGCCCTGAGCTATATACAAGAAAGTTAGCTGAATTAAGCAATATTCTTCCATGGTTCCTGGCTCCTGCCTCCAGGTTCTTGCTTGAGCTCCTGCCCTGGTTTCCTTTAATGACAAACTATAACTTGTAAGTTGAAACAAACCATTTCTTTCCTTGCTTTTGGTCATGGTTTTCAACCAAACCAATCGGAAAAACATTAAACTAAAACAGAGGTAAAAACTATTTCTTACCTGTCTGCAAAGACACTGATGGGATACTCCAAGGATGCGGTATGAGCAGCCCATAAGTGCTGCAAAAGGCCATCAAAGTCACTAGAAGGCAACTGCATGTACTAAAGCATAGAAGAAAAAGTGTTATGTGGGCAACTCTCCCTCAAACTCTACCAGTCTCAGAGACAGGAGCAATAGTTAGCGCGAACTGAAATTGCTGTTCCTACATGCCACAACTTAGTACCTAACAGCAAATAGGAGAATATCCAGTGCTTTTCAGTAAAGCATATCATCCAGTTGAAGTGAACTTCAAATATCTTCAAAATGTCCATGTTTTACACTTGACAGTTCCACTGCCATTTTTTCTGTCAACACTATTGAAATTCTTGTAACATTTTCAGTGATAAGAAAAAAATTGAAAATTAAATTGAATTATATTTAAAGCAATGAAAAGTAATGTATTTAAATCACTAACATTTAGCTTCTTCTATGCTTAACCACTGTATTTTATTTTGGTCATCAATGGTTAGTTTAGAATAGCATGTCACTTTTATTATTTATTATTTCTTTTATTTTTGAAGTTAAGATGTATCATTTCTCCCTTCTTTCTCCTCCCTCCAACCTTCCTATATATTTCTCCTAGCTCTCTAATAATTTCACAGCCCTTTTCATCAGTTCTACCTACATATGAGGGGTTATTAATTCAGTTTCAGTAATTTGAAAGACTATTCTAAAATAAGGCTATAACCCTGATTCTTATAATATTTCAAAAGTGACCTAAACTCCCAATTACTCATTTGCCCATTTACTTTCTTAAAGTGGTCTGCATCCTTGCTATTTGTGATATTCTTTACATGCAGTGAGAAAAGATGAATTTTGTGTTAGTACTGTATGAGAACAGTGGGTGGTTCTAAGGCATGCACTGTGTTTCTACATCACTTATGAATAAAATCTATTTACAATTTATGTTTTAATATTAAGGAAAGAATACAATTCATAAAAACAATCCTTCACAAAATACTTTCACAAAAAGCATTGTCTCTGCATGGCTGACTAGTATGGTATAAAACTTAAAGGAAGAACCTGGAAAAAGGTGGTCCAGCTGTCCATTATTTCACCGACTAACTTTTTGCAGTCAGATACATTATAACAAAACCTCGACTCATCCAGGGGCGGTGGTAAAATCGTGAATTCATCTGATGATATCCCCAGTATGCCAGAATCAACAGCAGCAAGGAAAGGTAACACACTCAAAAAATAATTTACATCTGTGAAAACAAAAGGTTGGTTAGCCCCACACCACAGCCAGTGACAAATTCCAGAGCACATTTTGAGGAAGCATAAATCATTAAGGAAAATTCACAGATTCCAAAGATGATAAAAATTATCCAACTAAAAACAGTGAGGAAAATCAACTTACAATTTAATAATACTATGATTGTGATTGTATATACACTCACTAAAGAACCATATTATAATATTTTTAAGAAAAGTAATATTAATGGATTGGATAACAGTCCTATTTCAAAGCATTAAATAAATAAGGAAAGAAAAATGTCAAATTATTCACAGAATGGCACAGTTTTCAATGAGATTATGTTGTTGGTTTTAACTTTTTATAAAATAATTAAGCATTATCACAGATTCATAAAATGCATATTTTATAATTCACAAGTTACTCTAATTTTTATGCATCATATCACCAAGGCTTTTACTTGTTTCTCTAAGGCAGGAAGTTTTGTCTTACAGCCTAATAAACTTCTCAGGACTTCAAACTTTGCAGTTATAGAGGACAAGTCCAGCAGATTTAAACATTTTAATTTAGTTAGGTAATTGGCTTGTACTCATTCTTAACACCTCAAATTACTAAACCAATCAGCTATCTAGAGCTGTTGCCAAGTCTGTTTATGAGTTTTGAGAAGAATGACTCAATTTAGCATTAGGGAAATACCTACTGGATCATACTATTTAATAAGTCATTCCCCCAGAAGTAAAATTTAATGCAATGTCATTTCTAATCATTGGGAAATTATTACAATAAATTTTGATGTAAATTAATTTCAACCCAAAACACACTGTAAAAGAATTAGGAAGTATATTCAAGTTGTTTTTAGTATTGCATACATGACTAAAGCCTTAGTTATACAATGGCCAAACAAGAGATAACATTACTCAGAGAAGTTTGTGACTATCAGCATTTAGCACTTTTTTTTTTCTGAGCAAAAAGGAAGAGCATTATTATCTTGGTCTTTCCTTACAATGATTCCATGTTCCTGTGGGAACCTGTCATCTCACTGACAGTGCTGGTCCCTAGAGGCCATGACCTTTGCAGTTCCTTCATTTAATCCTTCTGTGAAAAGTCTGAATGAATACATCCTTAAAAATTATTATTTGACTGGTCAATTTTGCCACATGTCATCAAGGCCACTGGCATATGATGAAGTAGATTTATCTTGCAAAAGTTTGAAGAACTATTTCAGTTTGTCTCTGTCTCTACAATTGGGGTTTAAATGGATTCTATAATGCAAAGGTACAATTTGGTTATTGAAATGAACCTACCAGCCCACCAACTGTCCACAGACACACATAGCTCGTCAAAAGTTTTATAGCCACAGGTTGTCCTTCCAGTGGGATCAACTAATCTACCTAGAGGGCAGGGAATACACAGTTGTATTTGTTTATTATACACATTTAAAATTGTTAAATGCATGCATTTAATTTATAGATATAAAATTTTCCAATTTACTTATATCTTACTTACCATCTTTTTAATATTTCTCATTTCTCAACCAAATTATTTTCTGTTTTCATCCATACCAAAATTTTGACTTTTAATTTATAGGCTATAGTTTTACTTACATAACTTCACATTTTCCTGTCTTCTCTAGTCCTAATAAAATTCATAGGAGCAACAGTCACTAACAGAAAGGGAGTCAAACCAAACCTTTGGTCTATGTTTCTAAATTACATGATCACATGAGTACCACTGTAAAGTGGAGATAACAATATTTCATATAAATGAGATTTCTGCATAAGTTAAAACAAGTTATCAGAAGTATTTTACAAGTTGACTATCTGTTACATAAACATCAGCACATCAGAAAATAATCTTTCTTTTTCTTCAAGACTGACATCATTCCCCTTCTCCCTTCTCCTTTCCCCCTCTTTTTTCTTACTTGCTGAGCAATGAGGAAGCAGTGCAGGTTGGGTATCAGGCACCAATTTCTTCACACAACTTCTGTCAGCCAGAAATAACTATCTTTTTATACATGAATATGTTGTCCACAAACATCTTCCATGTATATATACTGAAAAGAGCTTGGTTTCCAAGAAGAAGCAACCATTGGCATAGCTCACCATTAGCAAGAAACCACTCATTTATAATTTCATGCTTATGATCAGGCAATTGCAATTAGGACTCACATTAAGGTCAATATAATCAGACATCACTCCTGTTTGTAATGAATGCTCCCTTGTGTGTCCACAGGAACAGGAAGACATGTGTAGTTAGCAGTGGGGAAGTAACTATTTTGAAATTACTCAGCAAATTAGAAAAAGGATTAATATTTTTGGTTGGTCTCTATGCCTACTGGCCTTTGAAGTGTCTGGTAGAAACAACCAATTCATGGGAAAAGGATTTGTGAATAAGTACAAATAGGAATAGATGAAAAATAATTATAAGGAGATTAAAAAGTAAACAAAGAAATCGGTTTTCCAAGAGACATGGGTGGGTGTCTTAGTGTTATTAGTAGGGTGATGGAATACCATGATCTAAAGCAACTTGGAGAAGAGAGGATTTGGCTTATTTATATTGAATAACAGTCCATTGGTGGAAGCCAAGGCAAGAGCTCAAATTGAATTGGAACCTGGAGGCAAGGCTGATGCAGAGGCTATAGAGGAGTCTGCTTACTGGTTCACTCCTCATGGCTTACTCAGTCTGTTTTCCCACAGAATCCAGGGCCACCAGCTTAGGGATGGCACTACCCACAATGAGTGGGACCTTCTCCCATCAATCACTAAACAAGAAAATGCCCAAAGGCTTGCCTACAGGTTGATCTTATGAAACTATTTTCTCAGCTGACATTCCTTCCTCTCAGATGTCTCTAACCTGTGTCAAGTAGACATAAAACTAGATAGCAATGTACGGCATGGAGAATCCCATTTTCTTACTACCTCAGGCATATATCAGTATATAGGAGAATAAGAATCTTCCTTACCTGTTCTATACTGCCATCCAAACTGCATAGGCAATCCCCACAAAAGATTTTGTTCATTTTCTGGACCATATTTTGCAAAATATGGGGCCGTCTTACTCAGTAAGATTTTATACAACCCCATTCTATCAGTGAATACCCACGGGTTTATTATGTACTTTCCATCCTCCAAAGCAAAACCACTTATCTCTCCACTGGTGTCTTCCCAGAAAGGAGGATATAGAGATGAGGGATTAGAGTTCTCTGCTACAGCAGCAGAAAGGTAGCCAATCAGTACCCAGACCCAGGAAGCCAGGACAGCCATGGTACCAACCTGGGAACCGGGTGCTTCTCCAAGCTTTTATTGGAGAGGGAAGGAGGAAGTCAGGATATTTTCTTATCTCATGCTTTAGAAGCACATTGTAAATTTTTCTAAGCAGTGTAGATGGAGAGGAAATAGGCATCTTAGCAATTAGTATTAAAGATAAGGATGTTTTGTCACCTTTCCATCATCAGGGCATTGTATCAGAAACTGAGCACAGGTGAGGCTTCTCAGATATTGCATAGTACCATTTGTTAATGGAAACAAAATTCTTCTAGAACTTTTCCACTCTACATTGTAGTTACAAATTACGTTATCAGTGCCAATAAGAAATAATTTATAGAAAATACTGAACAGTCATGAAAATACTGATATTTATGTTTTGTTTTGTTTGATTTTCAAGACAGGGCTTCTCTGTGTGGCCCTGTCTGCCCTGGAACTTGCTTTGTGCTTTGTATACCAGACTGGACTTGAACTCAGATATCTATCTGCCTGTCTCCAGGGTGCCACCAAGCCCAGTTCCAATACTGGTATTTATAATAATGTGCAGAGATGTACTATAGAATGCATCGGATCCAGTCATGTTATATCTTACTGTGTCTGGTAAAATGCTTAAAATATATCCAATTATATCAATCAAATAAAGCCAGTTTGTTAAAAAACTGAAGTGCTGCTAGTTAATTTTTAATGTCTATCCATTTTCTCAGAATGTTATGTAATAACCTGTTTCTAGACTTCTAGCATCCCTCATCAAAATAATACTAATACTACTAATAATAATTAAAAATGTAAGTGTCAACACCTATGACATAAAATAAAAGGCATCTAAAACTCCTAGGATATGTCCTTAAATTTGTGTATAGGCCTTTTTACTTTCTTTTCCTCAATATTGTGACTTTTATTATACATACAATGGCCAAAACTCAGCATTGATACTTAAACACATATCACTTGTTTAGGGATTGTAGAATGTAAAGCTGGAGTCATCTAGGGCCAGAAAACTATAGAGATATGGACTGTGCCTGAATTTTTAGATCAGGAATACGTGTAATTTTATTATATTTTTACAAAGATGTTAAGGACACTACTAATATATGGGGTTAAGGCAGTTATCTAGCCTAGTGTTTTTGGAGTGTGGTGTATGATGTCTGGCACTGAAAACAAGAGAAAGAGAACAGTAATGTAATAACGAAATTGAACAAATGTAAATGGTCATCTCATACTCTTAAACTGATTGAACATGGTCAATAGATGAGACTGTAAAGTTACATGATGAAAATAACTTTTTTATTATTCACTAATTGTGACTTAATACCTATCCTAGTTATCTTAACCACCAACTTGACAAAGCTATCTTGACAGAGCCATCTGAAAATCGATTCTTAATTAAGAGATTGTCTGGATAATCAGTTCCATCTATGTAGCCACAAGTTACAGGGTTTCATTTTTTCCTTGCCTAATAGCATTCAGTTGTATGTGATTACTGTGTATTCTTTATCCATTCATCACTTGATTGACATTCAGAGAGTTTTCAGTTCTTGAGTATTGTGAATAGTGCCACAATAAACACATGAGTGTAATGGTCTCTTGGACAGACTGTCACTTTTTAAAAAAAAAAAATATAAACTGTTTGGCCTATGGCTTAGGCTTCTTTTTTATTTAAATTAGAAACAAGTTTCTTTTACATGTCAATCTCAGTTCCATCTCCATTCCCTCCTCCCCTGTCCCCCACCAACCCCCCTATCTCAACCCCTTTCTGTTTTCCAGGGAGGGTGAGGCCTTCATTGGGGGAATCTTCAAGTCTGTCATATCATTTGGAGCAGGGCCTAGACCCTCCCCAGTGTGTCTAGGCTGAGAGAGTATCCCTCTATGAGGAAAGGGCTCCCAAAGTTCATTTGTGTACTAGGGGTAAATACTGATCCACTACCAGTGGCCCCATAGATTGTCCAGACCTCCAAACTGACATCCTTGTTGAGGGTGTCTGGAACAGTCCTATGCTGGTTTGCCATCTATCAGTCTGGGGTCCATGAGCAATCCCTTGTTCAGGTCAGCTGTTTCTGTGGGTTTCTCCAGTCTGGTCTTGAACCCTTAGCTCATCACTCCTTCTTCTCTGCAACAGGATTCCAGAGTTCAGCTCTGTGTTTAGCTGTGTCTGCATCTGCTTCCATCTGGATGAAGGCTCTAGGATGGCATATAAGGTAGTCATCAATCTCATTATCAGAGAAGTGCTTTTAAGGTAGCCTCTAGACTATTGTTGTCACTTTTTATATACACCTTAGTGGATTACTGGATCATATGGAAGTTCTACTCTTAATTTTCTGAGTAACTTTTGTATCTCTGATAAAACCCACTTTTAATGAGGTAAGGGAATATCTCGGTGTGATTTTGATTTTGATTTACTTCGTGATTAATGATGTTGAACATTTTTACATTTACCCAGCCACACATTTGCGTGGCTTATTTTCAGAATGGCTTAGCTATATACAATGCCCATTTCTAATTGATATATGTTATTTTTCTGTTATTTATTTGTGGCATTCCTAACATGGTCTAGATATTAACCCTTTTTCAGAAGGATGGTAGACAAGTATCTCCCATTCTCTAAGTTGTCTCTTCTCAAGTTTTCCTCCTTTATTTTTCCAAAGCTTCTTAGTTTTGTGAAATTTCATTTGTCTTTTTTTTTCTCATTGTCTTCTGTACTGCTGAAGTCTTGTCTAAAAATGTTTTCTAGTTCCAAAGCCCAGTACCAATGCTCCTATGTGTTGAGGATTTTGTAATCAGGATTTAAAGATGCCCCTCCCCCCAAAAGCATCTTACTTGGGTCTGCAAATGTCTAATGAGTAATTTAAAACAGAAGAAAATTTTGGAATCTATTCCTGCACATTACATCTGTCTCTTTTTTGTTACCACATATATTATGCTATCATCCACCTCTGCACATAGGTAAATTGGGTATTTCCCCCATATTTTGGCACAAATGCCTATTTCTCAATTAAACACAAAGAATGAAATCCAAATCTCTGTAAAGATAAAATGAAAATGATTCTTCCTGAAGGGCTCTAGCAGGCCTGGGTTTGGCAAACATGGTGCTGGCAGGTCTTGAGCTTACTCCTTCCCTCTCCCTTGTAAACTATAAAGCACATCCTTAAAGCTATCCATAAAGGTCTAGCCTCTTATTTGGACACTTTCTCATGCCAGACTCATTCCTGAAGCTGATCACCAATGTCCAGCAATCACAAGCCCCACCTTGGCTCACCTAACTAACGTACTTCATTAAAACTAAACACCTCATCCTAGCATGGGTATTTCCCCTTGTACCTTCATAAACTACCATTTTTCTGTTTTTCACTTTGGTCTCCCTTCTATCCAGAGCCAGTCTTTTGTCCCTCTGGACAAATATCCTTGCTGCTTCTCCCTTGTCTGCTGTATCTTGTGTTTGTCTCTTATCTCCTTCCCGCTCTCATTCCTCTCCCTCCGGGGTGAATAAATCTCCTTTGTGCTGAGAACTTGGCCTTGGCCCATACTTTTCCTTTCACCTCAACTTCTCAACCACTGTGTTGTAGGTTTCTACTTATGTATATTGTGAACCATAAAAAAGCAGTGTTTTTTTTTTTTTGAACTAATGTCTCTGGATTTCTACCCCTTATCCTATATCCAGATCTACAGTGACCTGCT
>NW_023277404.1:98190-132356 GCF_003668045.3 Cricetulus griseus | reverse complement strand
TTTCATGGCTGTCTTGGGTTAAAATTGAGACAAGCCGGGTCATGAAAAAATGGCGCCTGAATACGGGGCCTGAGAATGGGGGAAGAAGCCATGGACACCATGAAGATACGGACAAGGCAGAGGCTTGGACAATTTAAAGAGACAGTCTTCTCAGGCAAACCGGTTGGAGAAGAAGCATGTGCAGGAAAAAGAAGAAAGAAGTGAACAAATGTGGTGAGTGAACAGCATTTAGTCAGGAATAAAACTGTATATAATTGTAGAAATAGGAAACAGATATATGTAACATAAAATGTGAATACATCAGCCAGCTGCTGATGAAAAAAGATAAACCGTGTTATTTAACCCTTAAAGTAAGCAGAAATATACACAAAATATATGTAAGAACAAAATATCAGCCAGCAGCTGTGAAGAATAGGTAAAGCGGGTTATTTAACCCTTAAAGTAAGAGAAAATTGTACAAAGAAGATGTGAGACTAAAATACCAGTCAGGTGATAAATTAGTAAAATGTAATGTGTTAAACTCCAGAATGAAAAATGCAGGTAATTGTAAATGTGAAACAGGAATATTAGGCAGATGGTAAAGAGAAGTAAGTTTGCCTTGAAAGTAAAAATGTATATAGTTAGAGAAATCTGGCAGGTAATTCTTAGTCAGAAAATTGTATATTTATTTACTTGTGTATAGTTTAATAGGCGGGAGAACTAAAAAAATGAAAGCAAATACAGGAGATTTTAGAGTCTATAAGTTTTAAAAGGATCCTCCCGCGTGCCAAAGAAACAGCCATGTTGCAGCATCTCAAGTTGCGCAGGGGCTTGGGGAGACATAGGTGTGGCCTCACACACAGGCCCTCCAGAGATATCTAGGAATGTAATGGAGTACAGAAAACTCCGCGCCTACTAAGGGGCAGCTGGCTGGTAAAGAATATACAGGACCAATGTCTGGGATCAGCAGGTAGAGAGAGTTAATAAGTACCAAGATGGAGGGAGCTTTCACCTCCTTCCTTCATTTTAAACTGGGAATATAGAAAGGAAAATACTCAATGGTAAAATTCAGCAAGAGCTAAGAGACGTGGAAATTTTAGCGAAATTGTTGACAGGGGATAAAAAATTTACAGGTTTCCTTGGATCAGAGTGAGATAGAGGCTCAGGGCAACATAGCGGGATACGTGTGCTATTACCATTGAAATAGCTCAAGGAACTGAAAATGGCTTGTGTCACATATGGAATAACAGCAATTTTTATCCAGAGGCTGATAGGGAATATTGCTGTAGAAATCTCACCCCTAGGAAATTGAAAGCAGTTAACCCTAGGCCTGCTGGTCAGGAGGAGGATATTTGCAGGCAGAGACTTAGGGAGTTATTTCAGAATTGGTTTCTAGGCCTGTGTGGACATGATGCAACTGTGACAGAAATCTCTCTGCCCATACTGTGGGCCTAATAAAAACAGAGCATCTGAGATGCAGTTTTGTACTTGGGGATTTGAATATCCTAAGATATGTGCCATTGTACATCAAATTTAACCATACAATGGACTTAAATCTCCTAATCAGCCTATGAGAAAAGGTTTTCCCATTTTCAAGTACCTGGAACAGTTAACCAACCAAGTCTTTCATTAGAAGATTTTTGCTTCCATAAGAAGTAAAACACTATTGGGTGTTGCCCATTTAGAACTGTAACTCACCTTTTAATTTGATTATTTGTTCTTTGGCTGAATAGTTTCTTCTGTTATGTGTGTATTTTAGAAGTTAGCCCTTGGCCAGATCTGGGGATGGTGAAGATCTTTTTTTTTTTCTTTTCCATTGTGTGGGCTCCTCTCTTTTCTTGTTGACTATGTGTTTTTTTCTTACACAATATTCTCAGTTTCTGTACACCCCATTACTGAATGGTTGATCTGAGTGTCTGTTCTACTGTTATATTCAGGAAGTGGTCTGCTCTTCAAATTCATTATTCGATGCTACCTCACAGTTACTCTGCCAAGTGCTATATTCTGGCTGGATTTAGATTGAAGTCTTTGAACATTCGGGATATTGGGTGGTCAATAGAGGAATCTCAAATGGCTAAAAGACACATAGGAAATTGATCACATCATTAGACACCAGGGAAAAGTTAACCATAACAACATCTTACACCTGCCAAACTGGATACAGAAATCCACCTTGGACAGTTTATGTGGGAGAGGATATGCAGAAAAGGGTATGTTTTCTTTTGCTGCTGGGAGGGAAAACTTGTTCAACCCTTCCTGCAGTCAGTATCAGAATTTTTTTGACAATAGGGGATCAGTCTATTTTGCCATCTAGAAATTCCACTTTTTGGCACACACGCAAATGATGTAAATTCAAACAACATGGACATCTATCCAACAATGTTCGTAAAAGTAGTATTTATAATACTAAGAACTTGGAAACAACCACGATATGCCTCGATTGAAGAATGAACAAGGAAAATTTGATGCAATTAATCAATTGAGTAATACTCAGTAGAAAAAGAAACAATAAAAAAATTGGAAGGAACGAGAAGAAACCATTCTGAGTGAGTTAGCTAATACAAGGGATGCAAACATCTTACTTACTCAATAATATATGAATATTAGACATAGAGCAAATGATAACTAGCCTACAATTCACACCTCCAAAGAAGCTAGCAACAAAAGTAGGACACTAAGAGAGACATACATGGTTCCTCAGATTATGGGAAAGGGAAAAGATTTCCTGAATTGTAGGGAGCCGTTCCTGCATTCTCCATTACAATGATGGTGCCTGCAGACACCAAAATGTAAATTCCTTCACAGGCGCTGGGTAATTTCCATTCCTTTGATCTCTGCCTATCCCGTGGCTCATTTGTCCTGAGGAGCTGAAGCCATTCATAGGGTAACACGTCCCAGGCGGCTGCTTTCCAGCCTTTATTAAGGAATGGGATTCTTGGTTCAGGGTCTCCTCTCTGGTAAGCTTATGCTCTCCCCTCTCAAGATGCATTAAAGCTTTCCTGCAGAAGGATCCGAGTGTCCTGCGTGTATTTCTTGCCGGCGAGAACATATAGCGCGCGGGACACTGAATAATTAGGGAGCAGGCGGAAAGAGGATGCAGGTGGGAGAAAGAGTAGTTCAGTAGAGGAAGGGAGTGGAGAACAAGAGAGATGAGGAAGATTGATCGGGGGAAAACATATGACAGCTATAAAAGAGATACCTCAATAGAGGTATAAATAATAGGTTTAAAGAGAAACATGGCACTAGGCAAATGTTCTTGGATCCACAAGGATAATACCAGCTAACAATCTAAGCAACAATGGAGAGGTTACCTTAAATGCACATCCCATGTAATGTGATTAATGACTACTTTGTATGCCATGCTAGAGATTTCATCCAGTAGCTGATAAAAACAGAAGTATACAAGAAAAAGCTAAACAATGACGAGAACTCATGTAACGCAATTTGAATAAGAGAAGAATGATGAACAAATGGGTCAATATCTGCCTGGAGAGTACCACAGAAACAGCTGACCTAAAATAGTGGGAGTTCCTGGACATCTTTCTTAGGAATGGGGAACAATAATGTTTCTTTTGTCCATTTAATAGGATAATTATTTCCAATCATTTACTATGAGGTAGTTACTCTCTTCAATTTTGAGCTGTGCTTCATGTTTGCAGCAGAAGGACAGATATTTTTCAATGATATACAAACTATCATCCTGTTCATTTTTTTAAGTATATGATGTCCACTGAAACTAATAGATAATAGTCACCTGTTGTTGTTATTTTTATCTACTTTTTTATTTTAAAAACATTCCTCTTTTCCTCCTAAAACCTCCTCTTTTTCTGATACACTCATATGTTCCTTGGAAATGGTAAGACCTCCCCTAGGAAATACACTAATGCTGATCAATTATCTAGTTTAGGCAGAACCAAGGAAACTCTGTAGCCCCCATTACCCTGTGTCGAAGATAACTAAGATATCGATCCCTAGAGAATGCGTTCCATAAAGTCAGTTTGTGCATCAAATTTAGTACTTGGACCCACAGCCAGTGACCATACATTTTCTGATTGTTACATGTATTAAGGGAGTGGAGTTCAGTCCTATGTTGATTCCCCCCTTCTCAGACCAGTGCCAGTGATCTCTCACTAGCTTAGGTCAGCTGATTTTCTGGGACTCCCTTCAAGTTCTTGGCTCCATTGTTTATAATATGTGTCCTTTCTCATTTGAGTTAACTCCCGGAGCTTATCAAAATTGTTAGTGTTGGATTTCTGCATCTGCTTCCATTGTTTCTGCAAGAGGATTGTAGCTTGTCCAGCATTCTGGATTGTAGGCTAGGTATATTTTGCTTTATGTCTGATATCCAATTATGAGTGGCTTCATATTATTTTTTTGTTTCTTGAAACCTCACTCATGATGGATTTTCTATTTCTGTGCATTTGCCTTCAAGTTTGGGATGTCATTTATTTCTTACAGCTGATTAGTAATCCATTGGGTGAATGTAACATATTTTCTTAATCCATTCAGCATTTGAAGGGCATAAAGTTTGTTTCCAAGATCTGGCTAATATGAATAATGTTGCTATGAATATAGTTTCGCATTGACCTTTTGGTATAATTGAGCAACATATAAGTATATGACTTCCCATAAACGTGTGATTTCCTTAAGATGTATAAGGAACCTGTGAGATAGAAGAAGCAAAATGAATGCTTACATCTTAAATATAGAATTATTATTATTATTATTATTATTATTATTATTATTATTATTATTATTTTGGTTTTTTGAGACGGGGTATATCTGTGGCTTTTAGACGGAATATCTCTCAAACATGGATAAAATCCCTGCAAGATTTGTCAGGTCAAAATTTTCAAAGTCTGGTATCCATCATTTTCCATATTATGGAGCCTATTCTTTTTAGATACTCTCTGATCACAAGTAGATTAATGGGTCGCACATGGACAGCTAATAATTTAGAATAGTGTTTCAGTAAATATATTTGAGGACATGGCAATAAGGGAAAAATCAATCTACATCTCAGAATGTTCAGAAAGTATCCCCAAATCATACCTACATATTATAATCTAGGATGCCATTTCCAGTATTAGGCTGTCCAATTTCAAAACATGAACAATGTGTTTATTTCTACAAACCATATACCAACACAAATCAAAAAGAATCTGAGATTAACAGAGTTTATAGTCCATTGATCTGAAAAGATAAAAATACCTTTCTCTGGTAGATATTTATTTTTAGTGAGAACAGGCAAGACTGTTGTCTCAAAATGAAGAGATAACAATCTTTTCAGATATTTGACATAAAAATACTGTTGAGACCACCAAGCTTGTCCACATGATTCAAGCAAGAAGCAAAGAGAAAACGAAAGCACAAACGCAGTCACATTACGTCACTCTGACCACGCCCTCACAAGCATGGTCAGGCACACTTGTAGCCAGCCCCTAAGAAGGCGTGGCTACAGCTTCCCCTACAAATATCTATTTTATATCCTTAGACATCATCATGTATTGAGGTGAGTTGTCTGTCATTATAGCCTATGGGGATTTAAAGATTATGGAGCACAGTGAAGAGTGTAGATTCCAGTGCAGGTGTGAATAATTCCAAAATTGTTTAACAAGAGAAAGAAAGAAACAGAGCTCCCAGTTTAATTGTTGGGCAGAATTAGCAGGAATGAAAATTATAACAAGCCAGGATTCTCTATGAGTCAATGTACAAGGGGGCATTTTTCTGTGTCCCTTTCATACATTCTCTGTATAGAACTGAGATCTCGGCTATATAGAGTCACATATAGTGTCCGGTGATGCTTCTGGCATCGCCAGAACCTCTCCATCCTGGGATCACAAATGGTCTGGGTTATTCTTGCTTCTACTCTTGAAATGAGTCCAAACACTGCTATTGTGAAAAGATGGTTTTGTATAAATACTAGATTATTATATGATTATCATATTCCACCATCTGTTTGAGTGGAAAAAGTCTTCCATTTAGCACGGAATATTCTTTCCATTATTACGAATTTTTTGAATATGACATCCCTACTAAAACCTAAAAAGTTGTAAAAACTAAAACCTAAAAAGATGGTAAAAAGAAGTAATAAGCCTTGAAAATAAAAATGTATATAGTTAGAGATATCTGGCAGGTAATTCTTAGTCAGAAAATTGTATATTTATTTACTTGTGTATAGTTTAATAGCCGGGAGAACTAAAACAAATGAAAGCAAGTACAGGAGATTTTAGAGTCTAAGTTTTAAAAGGATCCTCCCACGTGCAAAAGAAACTTAGGGAGTTAGTTCAGAATTGGTTTCTAGGCCTGTGTGGGCATGATCCAAAATGGTTAGATACACAGGTATTTGTGCTTTGATTGTGAAACTGCTAGCTTATTGGAATCCTGGTACTGTATGCAAGACCTCGCTAAGGCCTCACAGGAAAAGGTCTGACATAGGCAAGTTCATTAAGAATTTTTCAGATGTGAACCTAGCTTACAACAGGGATTAGCGATGTTGGCTGCCTTACAGGAACTTCAGTTAAAAATAAGTTATTCCTACACAGAAAGCAAGGCATAAGGAGGAAGTAATGCAAAGTGTCTTCTAGAGTTTGCTTTGGACAAGTTCAGGAAGAGAACCAAGTCAGATAGAGTCTCCAAAAAAGAGAAAATAGGGAATCAGGCTTGTGCTCAAAATATAGCCACAGTTTTTTTTCTGCTACCCAGAGGGAATAGATGAGCTAAAGCCGAGGTCAGCCTTGGCAGCTGCCTCAGTCTGCCAGCCCTCAGCCAGCAGCTTGGTGCCACCTTATGCCGGCATCTGCAGCAGGCTAGACAAAATGGCTGACTGGGCAGCAGGCAGCCTGCTTCCTCAGGGTAACATACAGCCTTGGGAGATGCCACCATGGCTGATGACTAGTCAATGTATAAAAATGTTATTGGTACAGCCAGACAGAAACTGATTTTGAAACTTATAAAGAAGAAAGGGCAATATATTTAACTTACATTTGTTCAAATTTTGGATGCTCATATTTCAAGAATTGACTATAGCTAATATGTTAGGAGAAATTTCAAATAGGTGTTTTTCTTTTCAACAAACTGATCATAACCTAAGCAAAGGAGAACTGTGAGACATATGCAAGTTTTGAATGAAAGGTGTGGCCACACTTGGATGTGTGATGTGATTGTAAATTTATGATTGAAGATGAATGGAATGCCTAAATTGCCTTGGATATGATTAGAGACATATTTACATTGCCTTGGATATAGTTTAAAAAATATCAAAATCACTTTAATATGGTCAAAAAGAGCATCCAGTAATTCAGTCAATATCGTAACAGGAAAAATTAATGATTTGAGTCCTAGGAGATAGTCAATAAAAAGTTAGCAAAATCCTATAGCATTAGCTTAGAGACAGGAAGAATCCATGGATGATTCTGTAAATATTTGGCAGATGAGAACATACAGATCTTCCTAAATTTTTATGGTTAAAAAAGGAAAATCTAGAAAATAAAAATTGATACACGATTTTAAAAAGGGTTTAAGAAAAGCCTCAGGAGAGAGCAATCCTGTTAGATTCACAGCTTGAATGTATCTTTGCAAATGCAAATTTGGCCAAGTCAGCTAAGATGAAAATGAAGTCTTATCAGCTGGTCAGCTTCGAAGGCTAGCTTAGAAATAAAGGCTACTTAGAAACTTTAAATAAAACTTAAAAAATTTTTAAAGACACATGTTGTATTCTAAAGAAATTAAGTCTTAAAAGATAGAAATTGGAAAAGATAGTTTAAAATATTTAAATGAGTTTTTAAAAAGCTGTTATAAAATATTCATTGGCTAAGTACCTTTTTTGGAACATCTAAGGATGATTTAAATACTTTATGAAAGATTCTATAATGAGATAATGATCTAGATGTACCCAAACAGCTAAGAACATAGACAAGTTCTATAATTAAAGGAGGCGATTCAGCATCATCAGATATATTGACTGTACAAAACATTGGGAAGCTTATGTGCTACCCACAAAACATAGTCCAACTTGGATTCTATAGCTGAAGGAACCATTATGGTGGTTGTGCCTACCTGTCTCACAAGACTAAATATTAAGCCCTTATTTTAAAACAGTAGATTACATGATACAGAAGTGCCATATAGATTCTAGAAAGTATTTTAGGAGAGAAGCAAATATGATACATGTGCCCTACCCTAAGCAACAGTTTAGTAGGTTATTTCAGAACAATAATTCATGGACGATCGCCTTTGCTCAGTTTTCAGGAAGAACTGATAATCAGTTTCTAGCTCATGGACTGTTAAAATTTACACTAATGCATCCTTTTGTATCTCCAAAATTGTATATAGCAGTGCTGTAAAATATGCCATGTTAGTTTTTAACCAATGGTTCTATTGGGAGAGTCATTTATATAGGTTATTAATAGAAAGGAACAGATAGAGCAAACAGCTCTGGCTTCAGCTCAAATAATCAAATTGCGAGCTTTTGCAGTGGTCTTTCAGATCCTGGTAAATAATTTATTTAATTTGTATACTGACAGACACTATGTCTTTAAGGCTTATAAGGTAGTAGAGACAGTCCCATGCACAGGGTCTAGTAATAGTCAAGTCAGAATGTTATTTGAGCAAATTCAAAATGATATTCACCTAAGAGAATTACCATGGTTTATGGGTCACACTGGGAACCTATTAAATAAGCCTTTCCCTGATTACTAGTCAAATGGAATGAATTAACTAATTAACAACATTGGTTGATTTGCCTTAAATAGAGAAAGTTCGACAAGCTTGTAACTTTCTTCATCTAAATACCAAGAGTCTAAGAAAGAAATTTGGCTTAACCAGAGAGACTGCTGGTCAAATCATCAAACAATGTGGAATATGTCCACATTATGGCCATGGCTAATTGAAGGATAAATCCTCAAGGTCTGCTCCCCAACTATATATGGCAAATGGATGTGACTCACATGAAGGAGTGAGTGAAGCTAAATGTGCATGTGGCAGTTGACACATATTCAGGTTTCTTAATGGCCACACCAAAAACAGGAGAAGCCACCAGACATGCTATAAGTCATTGTTTAAGATATTTTTCTTACATGGGAATGCCAAAAGTTATAAAAACAGATAATGGGTCTGGATATACTAGCAAAGCTTTCCAGCGATTTTGTGCTCAATGGAAAATTGATCAAAAACATGTATTCCATATATATCCCCAAGAACACGGAATAGTATAGCGGGCCCATAGTGCCTTAAAAACACAGATTCTAAGATAAAAAGGGGGGAGCTGTGCCCCCAGTCTCCACATGCTGTGTTAAATCATGCACTGTTTATCTTAAACTTTTAAAATATGGATGCTAGTGAGCAATCTGATACAGACAGATTCTGGCATGAAGGAACTCCAGCAAATTTTGCTCAGGTCAAATGGAGAGATGAATAGATGGGACCAGAATCCTTAATTATTTGGGGGTCGAGGGCATGTCTATGTTTTCTCGAAGGTGAAGAAATAGGCATGCTGGCTGCTGGAGTGGTTGATGAGATGCATGGGGCAGAGAAGAATTGGACCTGGGCCGACAGGATAATATCTGAACCAGTTGGAGTGAAACATTGGACCTGTATTCCCGAACTCTGAGTGCATCTGACCTATAGCCCCAGGAAGAAAGGAAACACACCCAGTTCCAGTTTCAAGATACTTTCCAGAGTCCTAGACTCCCTACAGATGGACTACATCCACCTCTCTGGATCCATGGGTGCTCATCCAGGAGGAGACTTAAAACTTGATAAATAAAACAGCTTGCTTTCTTGCCACAAACAGACACACAAAACTGTTTTGCCAGTTTTTCCCTTGGGAAAAAGGACCCATTTAGTACAGTAGGATAGTAGCATAAACCAAGTAGCAGAAGCTCCTCCACAATTTTTAATCAAGTCATGGACAAAAGACTTTTTAGTTAATTTTCAAAGGCTTTTGTTACAAACCTGATGTTAGAACTTCATACTTTGAGCAAGAAAGAGAAAGGTTCAAGGGGCATTGAGTCCCAGGCAGGGACTAAAGAAAAAAGGCTTAGAATTGTGAAATTGTTCACACCCCACAGATTGTGAGAATATCTTATTGTATTTTGATTGTATTGTAGCACACCCTAATGTTTGTTCATGATGGAATTGTTGATGTCTGTGATCTTGCTATATGTGTTATGCAATTGTTATTAGATACTAGCAGTCAGAGTATATTCTAACAGGAATGTAATGTGAAATTTACAAACCTTAGGATAGAAGTATGTTTTAGGGAGCAAAGTTTAATATGGTCCATATCAGAGGCACTAGAGTCATTTCCTTGCAGATTTTAAAAGGTCATTTTAACTTTTATATGTCTCCATTCCACAGGAGAACTTTTTCAGTTATGAGATCTGAGTCTCTCTTCTCCTGGAGGTTTCTTGATGATTCAGAACACTTGGAGCTGGAACATGGCCCATCCCCCACTAACCTTATTTGTTTTACAGAGCCTGTTTCCAGCCAGAGATGGGTATGGTTTTCCTTACCTACAGGGAATCCTAAGACAGAACACGCATGACAGAATGTGTGATTCCATGAGGGGCAACCCTGGCAGGTGGAAGGGAGCCTCCTAAAACAGACACAGTCATCTCGCCTGATTCAGAAGCACAGGTTTCTTTTTATTAATTTAAGAGAGCAGTATTGTGGGGGACCAAATAATTCTGTAATGAAATATTTTGGGGCCCAGTGTCCACCTTCAGCAAACAGGGGCACTGGAAATCTCTGGCCCACTATTGTATTGTTAATTGCCAGTAGGGCTACTATTGTTTGCCATGGCCTCAGGTTAATATCTCTCTTATTTGCATTTCTGTGTGCCTAAGCATCTAAATAGGCCCACTTGTGGGCTGAGGTGTGAGGTATGTGAATGACAAGGGAAGACAGGAATTGGTGTCGAGTGAAAACATCTAGAAGAGAACAGAGAGAGAAAAGTTTACCACGTGGTATTGGCAGGATGGTTAACAAACAGCAGAAAAGATGGCTAATAAAGAAATGACTCTAGCTCTACAGCATGGAACTGAGAGCTCTCTAAAGATGACAAGATGCCTGTGTTTGATCTTTACTGTCTGTGAGTTGCTAGGAGTTTCCCAGTCCACGTACCCTCACTCAGGTAGAACATCATGGCCGTCGTGGGTTAAAGCTGAGACATTCGGGGTCACTAAAGAGTAATAGAGTTAGATTTAGAAAATGAAATGAAAGACAAATAGACAGCAGACACACAGACAGGCCAAGGCTTAGTCTAGGCAGAGATAAGGGAATACAAGGTCCAGGGGCAGGCTCCCAACATACTCATGGAGGATGCTTTCTTTGCCTAATGAACTCTGACCTCCAGCTGACATCACATCGTGCACCCAAGTATCTGTAATCCAATGATCTTTCCATCTAATCTAAGAAACGGAATTTAAATCGTCCTGGAAGAAGCTAACCATGGAAAACTCACCTTTTTTACAATAATGTGATTCCTTTCATTTTGTAAGTTCATTGATGTATTTCCAAGAGTATTTAACGTTCCTCCACACAAAGGCATTGAATGGTTTTTCCATGGTAACTATAACTGCTAGATTCCCTTAAACATAAGATGTAATTCCAATGGAGGTAGCTGAAGGAGGCTCACTTAAAAGCATCTCAAAAGACAGATTCAGGCGTCCTCATTGACAATGGTGGAACAAAAATGCCCAAACAATAGAGACAACACAGGGGTCTGAACAGCAGAGGAAAGAAACTTCCAGAGGAATAATTCTGAAACCCAAGGGTGATTTGGTGAATTTGGTAGTGGACGTCATCCTCGGGAAACACAGCATCCTGATGGGCTGTTTCACCGTTTGGTCAGTCCCAGAGAAATATCTCGTGATGTCCACCTCTACCGAGCCTGGGTATGGAGAGAGTTCACAGAGAGAAAGAGCCTCCATGACTTTCACTGCCTTTTTTTGACAGAAGCAACTTGGCTGAAAGCATTCACATTTTGGATAGAGGACGTTATCTTTAAGAAAATAAAAATGCTCTTTAGTTTTACCATTTTAGAGTGGTTTAGCAAACTCTTCTGTACTGTGTGAGAGAGAGAGACAGACAGACACACAGCGAGAAAGACACAGGCATCCAGAAAGACTTAAGTTTCAGTTTTGGGTGAGAACATTCCTGAGGAATCCAGAGCTGCTGATATTCACACAAGTTGGAGAGGCAAAGACAGAAGGCTAGAGAGTGACAGAGCGAGCGAGCGAGGGAGTGACTGTGAGAGAGAGAGAGACAGGCCAAGTGTAGAAGGCATATCCAATGCAAAATAGGTATAGTATAGAAATCCACAAGGTGAAGAGACATATACAGAGAAACAGAGACATTGAGAGACAGAGATACACAGAGACAGAGACAATGAGTGATAGAGAGATAGGGACTGAAAAGTCAAACAAGCAGACAGACAGACACACAGGCATACCAAGGCTTAGTGTAGGCTGAGATAAGTGAATACCAGGTCCAGTGCTGGTTCCAAGCAAACTCATGGATGGTTCTGTCTCTGTCTAATGAACTCTGTCCTACTAGTGACATCATTTCGTGCACCCAAGTACCTGCAGTCTAATGTTCCTTCAATCTTATCTAAGAAATGGTATTTTAACCTTCCTGGAAAAAGCTAATGTAACAAAACTTACTTTTTGTTACAGTAATATATTTCAATTTCTTATTGCATTAGGGATTTGGACATTACTCCACAAAAAGGCACTGAACGGTTTTTCCACGATAACAATAACCTCTATATTCCCATAAATATAAGATGTTATTCCAATGGAGGTGGCTGAAGAATGCTTGGTACCCAAATCTCAAATGATGGAGTCAGCCTTGCCTCATCGACAAATGTGGAACAGAAAATGCCCGAAGAGATTTTATGACACGGGGGTCCAAAAATGGAGGGCAGAAATCCCCCAAGGCATAAAACCCAGTGGTAATTCAGCAAATGTGGTGGTGGGCTTCATCCTTGGGAAACACACTGATCTGATGGGGTGTTTCACCATTTGGTCAGTTCCAAAAAAGGATGTTTGCGATGTGCTGCTCAACTAAGCCTGGGTATGGAGAGGGTACACAGAGAGTGATCCTCCATGGTTTTCACTAATCCAGAGTTATTCATTTTCTTAATGGAAGGGGAAAGCTTGCTATGGAGATGAAATACTGAGCAATGGAACACGAATCTTAGAATACCCAAGAAACTTGGGTTGTCTGACATGGGTAGAGAGAGTGAGTAGAGGAGACAAGAGAAGATATGAAGAAGGTCAGGGGAAGATACCAGATAGCAGTTACTAGATAGCTGATTGGAATTGGAAGGTGATAGAGAGAATAAGACATCAGGAGTGTGTAGGGATCTGTCTTTTAAAGGGGTACAATGCCCTGCCTACAGACTTAGTACCCAAGGTATCCTTGTCTGAACAGAGTAGCTGCTGAGTGAGTGTACGCTTCCAGGTGTCATAGGTCGTATCTCCCAGAGAGAGATCCCAGATGAGCAGGAAAAGATTCTGGGATCATTGAGAGGCTGAACACTAATTATCAGGAGTGCATCATTTTTGGAACGCTTTCCATGGGTCACATTCAGCTCCCTGGAAGTCAGAGGAATATTTTGGGTTTACCAAAACCATAAATCGGAGACACATCACGTGACGTTTTTTGATACAAACAACTTAGCTGAAAGCATTCCCATATTTGAAAAAGAAGGGTATCTATAGAACAATAAAAAAGCACCTTGACTTTACCATTTTAGAGTGGTTTATCATGCTCTTCAATACTCTGACAGAGAGACAGGAAAACACAGAGCAAGCTAGACACATACAGACACACAGAAAAGGATCATATTTGATAGAGAACATTCCTGAGCAAGTCCAGAGCTGCTGGTATTCATCCATGTTGAAGAGGCAAAGTCAGAAGGCCAGAGAGAGAGAGACAGAGACAGAGAGACACAGACACACACACACAAACACACACAGAGAGAGAGAGAGAGAGAGAGAGAGAGAGAGAGAGAGAGTAGGTTAGCTGGCAGTTCCATTGCAATTCAGATAGAGTTATAGAGGGAGGCCCACCAGGGTGTAGGAACATATACAGAAAGACAGTGACAGTGAGGGATAGAGAATTAGAGATGAAAATTCAGACATACAGAGAGATAGCTTAATGTAGGCTGCGATATTTGAATGCCAGGGCCAAGGGTGGGTCCTCTCATACTCAAGAATGATGCTGTCGCTTCTTCATGAACTCTGTCTTGCTTCTGACATCATTTGGTGCTTCCAAGTACCTGTAGTCCAATCATCCTTCAATCTAATCTAAGATATGGAATTTAAACCTTCCTGGAAGAAGCTACCATGCAAAACTCAAATTTCGTTCAGTAATGGGTGTCTTTTCATTTTCTTAGTTCATTAATGCACAACCTGGGGAATATGACCTTACTCTATAAAAGCATTAGAACAGTTTTTCCAAGGTAACTGTACCCGGAAGAATGCCTTAATCCTAAGATGTATTTCTCCTTGGCCAGGAGAAAGAAGGCTGGTACTCCCAATCTCAGAACTCAGAGTCAGCTTGAACTCATGGGCAAGGGAATAACAAAATGACTGAACATTCAAATCGACACAGAATACCATAAATTGGAGGGAAGTTACTGCCAAAGGCGTAATGTTGAAAACACAAATGTTTCAGTGAATGTCTTGGTTGACCGCATCCTTGGGATACACAGACACCTGAAGGGGTGTCTCACTGTGTGGTCAGACCGAAAAAAATGATCTTTGTGAATTCCCACACATCCAAGCAGGGGCAGGAAGAGAGGTCACAAAGATAGAACCTCCCTGGCTTTCTCAGCAATAGAGTTGGTCTTTTGTTTAATTTGAAGGGGAAAGAAGGACATGGAAATTGACACTGAGCAATCAACAGCTATCTTAGAAATTCCATGAACAGCGGATGGCAGACAGAGTGGGAGAGGGTGTGTTGTGGAAACAGGAGAAGAGACGAAGAGGGTCAGAAAAATAGCAAAGAGCAGATAGCAGATAGGAAGTGGAAGGGGAGAGGGAGAGAGCATAAGTGGGTCAGGATCTATCTTTTAATGGGGTCCTTTAATGCTGCCTGCAGACTTGGTAACCCTGAAAGGGGGACTGAACAGAGTACTGCCTGAGTGAGTGAAACATGCCAGGTGCCCTGGGCAGGCCAGCCTGATGCTTGCACCTTTCATTCCTACTTTCGCTGAATATTGAATGTTGGGATGTTAAAAATGGCAATATAGAGAATAAGGATATCGAGTTCATTAGATTGCATCCTACTGAAGCAGAAAATTGACCATCATTGGGGACCTGTGAATGTTGTAGTACTACCACATCCTGGATTATCTGTTTGTTCCTTCCTTGGACAGTTGAGGCAGCACTCACTCGGGTCTCCCAGAAATCAATAGATGTCAGCATGTAGAAGAATAAGTTAATTTTAGAAACAAAAGTGTTTCTGAAGTCCTGTATCAGAATGGTGAATGGACAGATGATAGAGTGATTCTTGAAATAGAGAACCCAGATGATGAAGAAAAGAATCTGGGATCACAGAGGGGATGAATACTACTTGTCTGCAGTGCACCTTTGGACCCATTTCCATGGGTCCCAATAAGCTCCCTGGGAACTTGCAGGGATATTGTGGGTTTAAGAAACACATACATTGGGGACACATCAGCTGCCTCTAGAAGGAACTTGCATAAAAGCATTCTCATTTTGGCATGGGAAGGGTATCTTTTGGACAATAAGAAAGCACCTTAATTTTGCCATTGTAGAGAGGTTTAGCATCCTCCTCAGTACTCGGATAGAGAGACAGACAGACAGACAGACAGACAGACAGACAGACAGACACACACACACACACACACACACACACACACACACGGAGGGAGAGAGAGAGAGAGAGAGAGAGAGAGAGAGAGAGAGAGAGAGAGCAAAAGGGACACATACAAATGGACAGATAAAAGCTCAGTTTAGGTGGAGACCAGTACAGAACAAGTATAGCTTCAGGGATTCACCCAGGGTGCAGAGGCAAAAACAGAGGACTAGACAGAGAGAGAGACAGAGACTTTGGCTTAGGGAAGCAGTCAAACACATTGCAAAGCAGTTAGTATTATAGAATCACACCCAAGATGTATAGACACACACAAAGAGACACAGAGGAGAGAGACAGAGATACACAGAGACAGAGACAGTGAATGCTAGAGAGAGAGTTAGATAATGAAATGACAGGCAGATATACAGACAGTCCAAGGCTTAATATAGGCTAGGATAAGTGCTTTATACATCCAGAGGCTGGCTACAAACCTATTCATGGAGGAATCTGTTTCTGCCTAATGGACTCAGTCCTGCTGCTTACATCATCTCTTGCACCAAAGTAGCTGCAGTCACATGATCTTTCAATCGAATATAAGAAATGACTTTTAAACATTCCTGAAGAAGTTAACCATGGAAAACTCACCTTTTCTAAAGTAATGTGATTCCTTTCTTTCTCTTAGTATGTATTTCTTAGGTTATTTGATATTGCTCCACAAAATGGCATTGAACAGTTTTTCCACGATAACAGTAGCAGCTAGATTCTCTTGAACATAAGATGTAATTCCAATGGAAGAGGCTGAAGAAGGATCTGTACCCAACGTCTCAGAAGACGGAGTCAGCCTTAACTCATTGCTAATTGTGGAATGAAAAAATGCCCGAATCATTGATAAGATGCAGTGGTCTGAACATTGAAGGGAAAAAACTCCCAAAGTCCTAAATCTGAAACCCACATTTGATTCAGCAATGTGGTGATGGATCTCTTCCTTGTGAAACACACTGACCTCATGGGGTTTTTCACTGTTTGGTCAGTCCCCGAAAAAATAATCTCTGGGTTGTCTGGTTCAACCAAGCCGGGTTATGGAGAGAGATCACACAGAGAAAGCTTCCATGGCTTTCCCACCTCCAGAGTTGGTCATTTGTTTAGGGGACGGGGAAAGCTCGCTATGGAGATGGAACCCTGAGCAATGGAACAGGAATCTTAGAATGTCCATTTTCTGACATTGTTGGAGACCGTGAGTAGGGGAGACAGGAGAAGAGATGAAGAGGTTGAGAGGAAGATACCAGAGAGAAGATAGCAGAGAGTACTTGGAAGGTGACAGATAGAATAATACATTAGTTGAGAGTAGGGATCTGTATTTTAAAGTGACCTGTAACCCTGCCTACAGACTTAGTACCCATGGAACCCTGGACTGAACAGAATACTGGCTGAGTGAGTGCACCCTTCTGAGTTCGGGGGTAATGCAGATGCCAAGACAATCATTCCCACCTTCATTTATCATGGAAATTTGGAGTCTTAAACTTGGCAACATTGGGAATAACGATGTTGAGTTCTTAATACTGTTTCTTTTTGAAGAACGTGCATTGACCAACTTTGGGGACCCTGAGAATAGTGGGGTACTACCACATTTGGAGTTCCTTGTTCCTTCAAGAATTTCCAAAATGTGTGGCAAGTTCTTGGGATGTCAGCAGTGTAGGACATGAGGTTAAGTTTAGAAAACAAAATATTTCCTATGTCCTGCTGACAGAGGGTTGCATGGTCAGATGAGTGAGTGTTTTCCCAGGGAAGTACCAGACGAGGGAAGAGAGTAATGTGGGAACATTGAGAGGATGAATACTATTTATCTGGAGTGAATCTTTGGACCTTTTTGCATGGGTCCAATTCATCTCACTTGTACTTACATGAAAAATTTGTGTTTGCCAAAAATATAAATTGGATTCACATCAGTTGCCTTTTTTGATACAAGCAACTTGACTGAAAGCATTCACATGTTTAAAAAAGAAGGGTATCTACAGGACCATAAAAGGCACTTAATTTTTGCCATTTTAGAGTGGTTTAGCATGTTCTTCAATACTCTGACAGAGACAGAAACACACATAGCAAGGGAGACACATGCAAACAGAGAGACAAATGAACAGATTTGGTAGAGAACAGTCCTGAGCAAGTCCAGGGCTGCTGCCATTCATCCAGGTTGCAGCGGCAAAGACAGAAGGCCACAGAGTCTCTGTGACACTTGGAGAGAGAGAGAGAGAGAGAGAGAGAGAGAGAGAGAGAGAGAGAGAGAGAGAGAGAATAATAATGCCTAAATGGGCCGGGATCTGTCTTTAACAGGGTCCTTTAAAGCTGCTTGAAGACTTAGTAACCATGGAAGACTAAATTGACAAAAGAATGCCTGAGTGAGTACATCATGCCAGGTGCCGTGGACAAGCGAGCCTGATGCCTGCAAATTTCATTCGTAATTTCCCTGAATACTGATTGTTGGGGTTTTAGAAATGGCAATTTAGGTAATATGGATACCGAGTTCTCAAGATTGCATCCTGCTGAAGTAGAGCACTTACAAATATTGCGGACCTGAGAATGTTGCAGTAGCACCAAATCCTGGAATATCTATTTGTTCCTTTCTTGGACAGGCCAGGTAGCACTCACTAGGGTTTCCTAGAACTCAACAAACATCAGCAGTATAGGAGATGAAGATATGTTTAGAAACAAAAGTGTTTCTGAAGTCCTTGTATCAGAGCAGTGATAGGGTGATTTGTGAAAGGGAGATCCCAGATCATGAAGAAAGGAATCTGGGATCATAGAAAGGCTGAATTCTATTTTTCTGGAGTGCATCTTTGGACCTGTTTGCATGGGTCCCATTCAGCACCCTGGACCTTAATTTTGCATTGTAGAGAAGTTTAGCATGCTCTTCAGTACTCAGGCAGAGAGACAGATAGACAAACACACACAAAAAAACACACACACACTGAGATAGATAGTTGGATAGATAGATAGATAGATAGATAGATAGATAGATAGATAGATAGATACAGATAGAGAGAAACACATACAAACAGACAGATAAAAAGCTCAGTTAAGGTGTAGACCAGTCCAGAACATGTGCATCTTCAGGTATTCACACAGGGTGCTGAAGCAAAATCAGAGGACCAGACAGAGAGTGAGACAGAGACTTTGGATTAGGGTAGAAGGCAAAAACATTGCAAAGCAGTTAGAATTATAGACTACCACCCAGGGTGTAGAGACTTTTACAGAGAGACACTAACAGTGAGGGACAGCGATACATAGAGAAAAACACAGAGACAGAGACAGCAAGTGCTAGAGAGAGAGTTAGAGAATGAAATGTCAGACAGATAGACAGACAGTCCATGGCTTAATGTAGGCTTGGATAAGTGCATTATACATCCAGAGGCTTGCTGCCAACATACTCATGGAAGAAGCTGTCTCTGCCTAATGAACTCAGTCCTGCTGCTGACATCATCTCTTGCACCCAAGTAGATGCTGTCACATGATCTTTCAGTCTAATCTATGAAATGGAATGAAAACCTTCCTGAAGAACCTAACCATGGAAAACTCACCTTTTTCAGAGTAATGTGATTCCTTTCATTCTCTTAGTCCATTTATGTATTTCTTAGGGTATTTGATATTGCTCCACAAAATGGTTTAGAAAAATTTTCTACATAACAGTATCAGCTAGATTCCCTTAAACATAAGATGCACTTCCAATGGAGGTGGCTGAAGGAGGCTTGTTACCCAAAATCTCAGAAGACGGATTGAGCCATAATTCATAGACAAATGTGGAACAAAAAATTCCTGAACCACTGAGACAATAAAGGGTTTGGAAAAATGGAGGAGAGAAACTGCCCAAGTCGTAAATCTGAAACTCACAAGTGATTCAGCGAAGTTGTTGGTGGACCTCATCCTTGGGAAACACACTGTCCTCCTGTGGTGCTTCAATATTTGTTCATCACATTCGGATCATGCAGCCAGATCACTGGTGTCAGATGACTCTAAGCAGTGACGATGAATGGAACTAAATACCGAACCTGACTTACCTGGGCCGGCAGAGGACACTGAACTGCCACTGGGCCTCGGCATGATGGAGCCATGGTAGAACTTGGATCTGGCACACAGATTACTGGTGTCAGATGACTCCTAGCAGTGACAATGAATGGAACCATCATATGGTTGCAGAAATGACACTGGGCCTCAGCGTGTCCAAGGCCTCCACCGAATTGGATCAGAAGTAAATATCACTGCTAAGGTGTCAGATGACTCTTAGCAGTGATGATGAATGGAACCAGAAACATCACCTGGCCTACCTGGGCCAGTGGATGAATAAAGAACTGCCACTGGGCATTGGCGTGTAGGATCTGCTGCCAAAACTGGATTCAGTGCACAGATCATTGGTGTTAGATGACTCTAAGCAATGATGCTGAATGGAAACAGAAACAGACCCTGACCTACATGGGTCTGCACATTGTCACAGAACTGTTACTTGGCCTCGGTGTTTTGGAGATGGCTGATGAACTCGGATCCTGGGCCACCATATGGATTCAGAACTGCCACTGGGCATTGGAGTATCTGAGCCTGCAGCTGAACTGGGATAAGGAGCAAAGATCACTGGTGTCAGATGAGTCTAATACGTGACGGGGAATGGAACCAGAAACATCCCCTGACCTCCATGGGCTGGCAAATGAACAAAGAAGGATCTCGCTGCCAAATGTGGATCTGGTGCACAGATCACTAGTGTTAGATGACTCTAAGCAATGATGATGAATGGAATCAGAAACAGCCCCAGAACTCGCTTGGCCTGCAGATGGACACTGGATTCCCACTGGGCCTCGGCATGTCATATGCCACCGCCAAACTTGAATCCTGGGCCATCATATGGATGGAGAACCGCTACTGGGCCTCTTGACATGTAGGAGCTCGCACCAGAACTCTGATCAATAGCACAGATCACTGCTGTCAGATTACTCTAAGTAGTGACGATGAATGGTATCAGAAAAAGCCCCTGGTCTCCATGTGTAGACTTGTAGGAGGTCCCCCCCCCGAACTTGGATCCAGAGCACATATCACTGATGTCAGATGACTCTAGGCAGTGAGGACAAATGAAAGCAGAAACAGCCCCTGAAATCCCTGGTCCAGCAGATGGACACAGAACTGCCACCAAGCCTTGGCATTTCAGAGCCTGTTGCTGAACTCAGTTCCTGGTTGGCAGATGAATACAGAACTGACACTGGGCCTTGGCGTGTTGTAGGATGCCATCGAACTCGAATCATGCACACAGATCATTGGTGTCAGATGAAGTCCCAGGCACGGAAGATGGACTCAGAAATGCCAATGGGTGTTGTCGTTTCATAGCCTGTTGCTAAATTCGGATTGTGGGCTGAGAGATGGACACAGAACTTCCACTGGGCTTTGGCATGTCCGAGAATGCTTTCGAACTCAGATCAGGAGCACACATCATTGGTGTCAAATGACTCTAACCAGTGACAATGAATGTAGCCAGAAACATCCCCTGGCCTACCTGGACCAGCGGATGAACAAAGAACTGCCACTGGGCGTTGGTGCGTAGGATCTCACTGCCAAAACTGGATCCAGTGCACAGATCATTGGAGTTAGATGACTCTAAGCAATGACAATGAATGGAAACAGAAAAAGACTCTAACCTCCATGGGCCTGCAGATGGATCCAGAACTGCCACTGGGACTCGGCGTGAGTGAGACATCTCAGAACTTGGATCTGGCACACAGATCACTGGGGTCAGATGACTCTAAGCAGTGATGACGAATGGAACCAGAAACATCGCCTGGCCACCTGGGTCAGAGAAGGACACAGAATTGCCACAGGTCCTTGCTGGGTAGGATCTTGCTATCAAACTTGGATCTGTTGCACATAACATTGGTGTAAGACGAATCTAACCAGTGACAACAACGGGAAGCAGAAACAGCCCATGGGCTCCCGGGTCCGGCAGATGGAAACAAAAATGCCAATGGGCCTTGGCGTATCGTAGCCTGTTGATGAACTCAGATCGTGGACTGGCAGATGGACACAGAACTTCCACGGGGCCTTGGCCTGTCAGAGAATGCCGTCAAACTCAGATCAGATGCACAGATCATTGGTGTCAGATGACTCTAAGCAGTGACGATGAATGTAACCAGAAACATGCCCTGGCCTAACTGAGCCAGCGAATGGACACAGAACTGCCACTGTGCTTCGGTATTTTAGAACCCATTGCCGAACTCAGATCCTGTGCTGGCAGTTAAACACAGACCTGCCACTGGGCCTTGGCGTTTCTGAGCCCACAGCTGATCTCGAATCAGGAGCAAAGATCAATTGTGTCATAAGATTGCAAACAGTGATGACAAATGGACCTGGAAAGAGAACCTGGCTTACCTGGGCTGGCAGATGGACACAGAAATGCCATCGGGCATCGGCGTGTCCAAGGCCTCCATTGAACTCATATCAGGAGCAAAGTTCAATGGTGGCAGATGACTGTAAGCAGTGACGAGTAATAGAACTGGAAACAGAACCTGTTATACATGGGCCAGCGGTTGGACAAAGAACTGGCACTGGGCTTCGATGTGTTGTATACAACCGCCAAACTCGGATTCTGGGCCATCATATGGATGCAGAAATGCGACTGCATTGGCGTGATAAAGGCCCCCTCTGAACATGATTCAGGAGCAAAGATTACTGGTGTCAGATGACTCTGAGCAATGATGATGAATGGAACCAGAAATATTACCTGGCCTACCTGGGCCAGCGGATGAACAAAGAACTGCCACTGGGAGTTGGTGTTTAGGATCTTGCTGCCAAAACTGGATCCAGTACACAGATCATTGGTGTTAGATGATTCTAAGCAGTGAGGACAAATGGAAGCAGAAACAGCCCCTGAATTCCTTTGGCAGATGGACACATAACTGACACCAGGCCTTGGCATTTTGGAGTCTGTTGCTGAACTAGGATCCTGGGCTGGCAGATGGACACAAAATTGCCACTGGGCCTTGGCGTTTCGTAGAATGCTGTCAAACTCAGATCATGCGCACAGGTCACTGGTGTCAGATGACTCTAAGCAGTGAGGACAAATGGAAGCAGAAATACCCCCTGAATTCCTTGGTCTGGCAGATGGACACCGAACTGCCACCTGGCCATGGCGTGTCAGAGAATGCAGTCGAATCGGATCATGCCTAAAGATCACTGGTGTCAGATGACTCTAAGAAGTGACGATGAATGGAACTGTAAAGAGAACCTGGCTTACCTGGGCCGGTAGTGGACACAGAACCTCCATTGGGTGTCGGCGTGAGGGAGCCATTGCAAAACTTGGATCTGGCACACAGATCACTGGTGTCAGATGACTCTAAGCAGTGACAACAAATGGAACCAGAATCATCCCCTAGCCCACCTGGGCCAGTGGATGGACACAGAACTGCCACTGTGCCTCAGTATTTTACAACCCGGTGCTGAACTCAGATCCTGTGCTGGCAGATAAACACAGAGCTGCCACTGGGCCTTGGCGTTTCCGAGCCCGCAGCAGAACTAGGATCATGAGCAAAGATCAATGATGTCAGATGACTGTAAGCAGTGATGACAAATGGAGCCTGAAACAGAACCTGGCTATCTAGGCTTCCAGATGGACACAGAACTGCCATTGGGCCTCAGCGTGTCTAAGGCCTCCACCGAACCCATATGAACAGCAAAGATCAATGGTGGCAATGACTGTAAGCAGTGACGACTAATGGAACTGGAAACAGAACCTGGTTTACCTGGGCTGGCAGATGGACACAAAACTGCCACTGGGCCCTGTTGAGTGGTATGCCGCCATCAAACTTGGATCCTGGACAATCATATGGATGCAAAAATGCCATTGGGCCTCGGCGTGTCATATACCACTTCTGAACTGGGATCCAGGGCCAGCATATGGATGAAGAGATGCTACTGGACCTCGGCGTGTCCAAGTCCTCCAACGAACTTGGATCATGAGCAAATATCACTGGTGTCAGATGACTCTAAGCATTGGCAACGAATGGAACCAGAAACATCACCTCGCCTACCTGGTGAGCAGATGAACAAAGAACTGCGACTGGGTGTTCGTGTTTAGGAACTCGCTGCCAAAACTGGATTCAGTGCACAGATCATTGGAGTTAGATGACTATAAGCAAAGACGATTAATGGAAACAGAAACAGCCCCTGACCACCATGGGCCTGCAGATGGACCCAGACCTGCCACTGGGCCTTGGCGTTTTAGAGGCTGCTGACAAACTTGGATCCTGGGCCAAAATATGGATTCAGAACCACCACTGGGCATCAGCATATCTGAGCCCTCAGCTGAACTTGGATAAGGAGAAAAGATCACTGGTGTCAGATGACTCTAAAGAGTGACGGGGAATGGTACCAGAAACAGACCCTGTACTTACTGAATGAGTGCACCCTTCCAGGTTTCATGGGCAGAAATATGACAAGATCTTCATTCCCACCTTTATTTATTTTTAAATTTGTTGTCTTAAACCTGCCTACATTGGGAATAACCATGTCGACTTCTCAAGAAGTCTTTTTAATGAAATGGCATTGACCAACATTGGGGGCTCTGAGAATATTCGGGTACTACCACATCCTGGTGTACTAGGTTGCTCCACTTATTTCTACAATGTGTGGCTCTTTCTTGGGCATCCCAAGCCTCGACAGTTGTCAGCAGTGTAGGAGATGAGGTTAAGTTTAGAAGACAGAGTATTTCTAAAGTCTTGGTGACAGAGGGTTTCAGGGTGAAATGATGGAGGGTTTTCCCAGGGAAAGGTACCAGATGAGGAGGAGATGATTCTGGCATCATTGTGGGAGTGAATACTATTTATCTGGAATGAATCTTTGGAGCTTTTTTGCATAGGTCCCATTCAGCTCACTGGAACTTACAGGAAAATTTGTGTGTGCCAAAAACATAAATTGGATACACATCACCTGTCTTCTATTGATGCAAGCAACTTGGCTGAAAGCATTCACATGTTGGAAAAAGAAGGGTATCTATGGGACAATAAAAAGCACCTTAATTTTGCCATTTTAGAAGGGTTTAGCATGCTCTTCAATACTCTAACAGAGAGAGAGAAACACACACAGCAAGACAGACGCATACAGACAGAGATACAAAGGATCAGATTTGGTAGATAACAGTCCTGAGCAAGTCCAGAGCTGCTGGTATTCATCCAGGATGCAGAGGGAATGACAGAAGGTGAGAGAGAGACAGTGAGGGATTAGGAGATAGTGAGAGCAAGAGACAGAGAGACAGAGAGACAGAGAGAGGCTTTCTCAGTAGCAGGAGTTTCCTGTGCAATTCAGGTAGAATTATAACGGGCAGCGCACCAGGCAGAAGGGACATACACAGAGAGAAAGTGACAGTGAGTGATAGAGAATTAGATTTGAAATTTCAGACATAGACACAGAGAGACACACAGACAAACCAAGGCTTAGTGTAGGCTGAGATATGTGAATACCAGTTCCACGGGTGGTTCCTCTCATACTCAAAGAGTATGCTGTCTCTACCTCATGAACTCTGCTTTGCTTCTGCATCATTTGTTGCAGCCAAGTACATGCAGTCCAATGATCCTTAAATCTAATCTAAGATATGAAATTTAAACCCTTCTGGATGAAGTTACCATGCAAAATTCAAATTTCGTTCAGTAATGTGTGTCTTTTCATTTTCTTAGACCTGGGGAATTTGACATACCTCCTTCAAAGCATCTGAACAGTTTTTCCATGGTAACAGTAACCGGAAGGATGCCTCAATCATATTATGTATTTCCCATGGGCTAGGCTGAAGAAGGCTTGGTACTCAAAATCTCATAACTCAGAGTTACCTTGAACTCATGGGCAAAGGCAGAACAAAATGCCTGAACATTCAAGTCGACACAGAATACCTATTATTGGAGGGAAGAAACTGCCGAAGGCATAATCCTGAAAACAAAAATGATTCAGTGAATGTGGTGTTGGACATCATCCTTGGGATAAACACCAATCTGTAGGGGTGCCTCACAGTTTGTTCAGACCGAGAGAATGATCTCTGCGGATTCCCAATCATCAAAGCATGGGCATGATGAGAGGTCACAGAGAGATGCTCCATGGCATTCTCAGCAATAGCGTCGGTCTTTTGTGTACATTGAAGGGGAAAGTATGTCATGTAAAATGAACACTGAGTAATGGAAAACCTACCTATGAAATTCCATGAACCAAGGATTTCAGATAGGGAGCGAGAGGTTGAGTTAGAGAGAGAGGAGAAGAGTTGAGGAGGGTCACAGAAATAGCAAAGACCAGATAGCAGGTAGAAAATGGAAGGTGAGAGGAAGACAGAGAGAGAGAGACAAGGAGAAAGAGAGAGACAGGGAGAGAGAGAGAAGGAGAAAGAGAGCCTATGAGATCATAAGTGGGTCGGGATCTGGCATTTAACCAGGTATTTTAAAGCAGCCTACAGACTTAGTAACCCTGAAAGTTGGACTAAAAAGAGTACTGCCTGAGTGAGTGCATCATAAATTGGACAGGCCAGCCTGATGCCTGCACCTTTCATTCTTGCTTTCACTGAATACTGATTGTTGGGGTTTTAGAAATGGCAATTTATGGAATAAGGATATTGAGTTCTCTAAATTGCATCCTGCTGAAATAGGGCATTGACCTATGTTGGGGACCTGAGAATGTTGTGGTATTACCACATCCAAGAGTATCTGTTTGTTCCTTTCTTGGACAGGCCAGGTAGCACTCACTTGGGTTTTCTAGACCTCAAGAGATGTCAGCAGTATAGGAGATGAAGGTTAAGTTTAGTAGCAAAAGTGTTTCTGAAGTCCTGGTAGCAGAGCGGTTATAGGACAGATGATGGTGTGATTCATGAAAGAGAGATGCCAGATGATGAAGAACAGAATCAGGGATCATAGAGAGGTTGAATAGGATTTTTTTCTGGAGTGCATCTTTGGACCTGTTTGAATGGGTCCCGTGCCGCTCCCTGGAATGTACAGGGATATTTTGGGTTTACTAAAACCATAAATTGGAGACACATCAGCTGTGTCTTTATGATAAAAGCGACTTGGCTGAAAGCATTCTCAGTTTGGGATGAAAATGGTATCTTTTGGACAATAAAAAAGCACCTTAATATTGCCATTGTAGAGAGGTTTAGCATGCTCTTCAGTACTCAGACAGAGAGACAGGTAGACACACACACACACACACACACACACACACACACAAACGCACACCCAACTACACACACAAACACACATACAAAGAACAAACACACACACATACACACACACACACACCACACACAGAGAGAGAGAGAGAGAGAGAGAGAGAGAGAGAGAGAGAGAGAGGAACATATACAAACAGAGAGGCAAAAGCTCAGGTTATGTGGAAAGGAGTCCAGAACAAGTACAGCTTCAGGTATTCACCCAGTGTACAGAGGCAAAAACAGAGGACTAGCCAGAGAGAGAGACAGAGACTGGGTGTGGGGTAGCAGGCAAACACATTGCAATGCAGTTAAAATTATAGACTCCCAACCAGGGTGTAGAGACATATACAGAGACACAGACAATGAGAGACAGAGATACACACAGACAGAGACAGAGACAGAGACAGAGACAGAGACAGTTGTGCTAGAAAGTTAGAGAATGAAATGTCAGACAGACACACAGACAGTCCAAGGCTTAATGTAGGCTTGCATAAGTGCACTATACATCCAGAGGCTGGCTACCAACATAATCATGGAAGATGTCTCTGCCTATTGAACTCAGTCCTGCTGCTGACATCATCTCTTTCACCCAAGTAGATGCAGTCACATGATATTTCAATCTAAGCTAAGAAATGGAATTTAAACATTCCTGATGAAGCTAACCATGGAAAACTCAACTTTTTCACAGTAATGTGATTTCTTCATTCTCTTAGTCCATTTATGTACTTCTTAAAGTATTGGATATTGCTCCACAAAATGGCATTGAACATTTTTTCCACGATAAGAGTAGCAGCTAGATCCACATAAACATAAGCTGCATTTCCAATGGGGGTGGCTGAAGGAGGCTTTGTACCCAACATTTCAGAAGACAGAGTCAGCCTTAATTCATCGACAACTGTGGAACAAAAAATGCCCAAACCTTTGAGACAACACCGGGGTCCAAACAGTGTAAGGAAATAACTCCCAATATCGTAAGTCTGAAACCCACATGCGATTCAGCGTTAGTGCTCGTGGACCTCTTCCTTGGGAAACACACTCTCCTCATGGGGTTTTTCAGCATTTGTTCATTTCCAGGTAATATCTGTGAGATGTCCTGCTCAACCGAGCCTGGGTATGGAGAGAATTCAAAGAGAGAGAGCCTCCATTGCTTTCCCAGATCCATAGTTGGTCATTTGTTTTACGTGGAAGGAGAAAGCTCACTATGGAGATGGAATCCTGAGCAATGGAACAGGAATCTTAGAATGTCGATGAACTTTAGATTGTCTCACATGGTTGGATAGGGTGATAGGGGAGACAGGAGAAGAGATGAAGAGTGTCAGAGGAAGATACCAGAGAGAAGATAGCAGAGAGGAATTGGAAGGTGACAGAGAGAATGATACATTAGTTGTGGGTGTGGATCTGTCTTTTAAAGGGTCCTATAACCCTGCCTGCAGACTTATTAACCATGGAACCTTGTACTGAATAGAGTACCTGCTGAGGGAGTGTATCCTTCCAGGTCTCATAGGCAGGGCAGATGCCAAGATCTTCATTCCCACATTCATTTATTATGGAAATTTGGTGTCTCAAACTTGGCAACATTGGGAACAACGATTTCGAGTCCTCAAGACTGCTTCTTTTTGATCAGCTTTGACCAACTTTCAGGCCCTGAGAATATTGGGGTACTAACAAATCCTGGAATAACTGATTGCTTAACATATTTGCAAAATGTGTGGCACTGTCTTGCGCAGCCTAATCCTTTACAGATGTCATCAGTGTAGGAGATGAGGGTAAGTTTAGAAGACAATATATTTCTCAAGTCCTGGTGACAGAGGGTTGCATGGTCAAATGAAGGAGTGTTTTCCCAGGGAAAGGTACTAGAGGGGGAAGAGAAGAATCTGTGATCATTGTGGGATTGAATACTATTTATCTGGAATGAATCTTTGGACATTTTTGCATGGGTTCCATTTAGCTCACTGGAAGTTACAGGAAAACATTGGGTGTGCCAAAAACATAAATTGGATATACATCACCTGCCTTCTTCTGATACAAGCAACATGTTTGAAAAAGAAGGGTACTTATAGGACAATAAAAACACCTTAATTTTGCCATTTAAGAGTGCTTTAGCATGCTCTTCTATACTCTAACACAGATAGAGAAACACACACAGCAAGGGAGACACATACAGACAGAGATAGAAAAGGATCAAATATGGTAGATAATAGTCCTGAGCAAGTCCAGAGCTGCTGGTATGTGGGGGACCGAATAATTCTCTTATGGAATATTTTGGGGACCAGCCTCTAGCTCCTGTAAACATGGAGCACCGGAAAGCTCACCATTTTATTGTTAATGCCAGTAGGGCTACTATTGTTTACCATGGTCTCAGGGTAATATGCCTCCTAATTTTTATCTCTATGCGCCTAAGCGTCTGAATAGGCCCTCACCAGGGTAGAGGGACAAGAGGTGTGTCAGTAACTTAAGAGGACAGGAGGTTAGGAATTAGGGAGCGAGTGTCCAGAGGAGAGAGGAGAACAAAGAGAGAGGGTCCCCTCATGAACATGGCAGTACGGTTAAGAAACAACAGAAAAGATGGCTAATAAAAAAATGACTCTAGTTCTACAACATGGAACTGAGAGCTCTCTGAAGATGACAAGATGCCTGTGTTTGTGTTTATTATCGATGGGTTGCTAGGAGCTTCCAGGTACACATACCCCCACTCAGGTAGAACCTCATGGCTGTTGTGGGTTAAAGCTGAGACAAGCTGGGAGGGGGTTCTGTCCCCGGGATTCCAAAAGTGAGCGGCGGGGGGTCCCCCCGAGCCAAGGGAAAGAGCTGAACGTGGGGCCTGAGAATGGGGGAAGAAGCCATGGACACCACGAAGATACAGACAAGGAAGAGGCTTGGACAGTTCCAAGAGACAGTCTTTTCATGAGAACCGGTTGGAGAATAAGCACACACATGAAAAAGAAGAGTGGCCAAATGTGGTGAGTGAAGAGCATTAAGTCAGAAATAAAACTGTATATATTTTTAGAAATAGGAAACAGATATATGTAATATAATATAGGAAGACGTCAGCCAACAGCTGATGAATAAAGATAAATCGGGTTATTTAACCCTTAAAGCAGAAATGTACACAAAATATATGTAAGAAGAAAATAACAGCCAGAAGCTGACAAGATTAGGTAAAGAAGGTTATTTAACCCTTAAAGTAAGAGAAAATTGCACAAAGAAGATGTGAGACTAAAATATCAGTCAGGTGATAATGTAGTAAAATGTAATGTGTTAAACTCCGGAATGAAAAATGCAGGTGATTGTAAATATGAAACAGGAATATTAGCCAGATGGTAAAGAGAAGTAAGTTAGCCTTGAAAGTAAAAATGTATATAGTTAGAGAAATCTGGCAGGTAATTCTGATTCAGATGATTGTATATTTATTTACTTGGATATAATTTAATAGCCGGGAGAACTAAAACAAATGAAAGCAAGTACAGGAGATTTTCGAGACTATAAGTTTTAAAAGTATCCTCCCACTTGCAAAAGCCACAGACATGATGCAGCATCTTGAGTTGCACAGGGGCTTGGGGAGGCATAGGTGTGGCCTCACACACAGGCTCTAGGGAGATATCTAGGAATGTAATGGAGTTCAGAAAACTCTGTGCCTACTAATTGGCAACTGGCTGGTAAAGAATATACAGGACCAATGATTAGGATCAGCAGGGAGAGATAGTTAATAAGTACCAAGATGGAGGGAACCTTCACCTCCTTCCTTCATTTTAAACTGGAAATACAGAAAAGCAAATATTCAATGGTAAAATTCAGCAAGAGCTAAGAGACTTGGAAATTTAAGCGAAATTGTAACAGGAGATAAGAAATTTACAAGTTTCCTTGTATCAGAGAGAGAGGCTCAGGGAAACATAGCAGGATATGTATGCCGTTACCATTCAAACAGCTCAAGAAACTAAAAATGGCTTGTGTCGCATATGGAACAACACCAATTTTTACCCAGAGGCTGATAGTGAATATTGCTGTAGAAATCTTACCCCTAAGATATTGAAAGCATGTAACCCTAGGCCTGCTATTCAGGAGGAGGATATTTGTTACAGAAAGCAGGCAGAGACTTAGGGAGTTAGTTCAGAATTGGTTTCTAGGACTGTGTGGACATGATCCAAAAGGGTTAGATACACATGTATTGGAGCTTTGATTGTGAAACAGCTAGCTCATGAGTATCCTGGTACTGCATGCCAAACCTCGATAAGGCCTCACAGGAAAAGGACTGACATAGGCGAGTTCATTAAGAATTTTTCAAGTGTGGACCTAGCTTACACCAGGGATTAGCGATGATGGCTGCCTTACAGGAACTTCAGTTAAAAATAAGTTATTCCTACACAGAAAGCAAGGCACAAGGAGGAAGAAATGCAAAGAGCCTTCTAGAGTTTGCTTTGGACATGTTCAGGAAGAGCACCAGGTCAGATAGAGTCTCCAAAAAAGAGAAAATAAGGGATCAGGCTTGAGCTTAAAATATAGCCACAGTTTTTTCTGTGGCTCAGAGGGAATAGTCAAGCTAAAGCCGAGGTCAGCCGTGGCAGCTGCCTCAGTCTGCCGGCCCTCACCCAGCAGCATGGTGCCACCTTGTGCTGGCGTCTGCAGCAGGCTAGACAAAATTGCTGACGGGGCAGCAGGCAGCCTGCTTCCTCAGGGTAACTTACAGCCTTGGGAGATGCCACCATGGCTGATGACTTGTCAATGTATATAAATGGTATTGGTACAGCCAGACAGAAACTGATTTTGAGACTTATATTAAAGAAAGGGCAATATATTTAACCTTACATTTGTTCATATTTTGGATGCTCATATTTCAAGAATTGACTATAGCTACTATGTTAGGAGAAATTTCAATTAGGTATTTTTCTTTTCAACAAACTGATCATAACCTAGGTAAAGGAGAACTGTGAGATGTATGCAAGTTTTGAATGAAAGGTGTGGCCACACTTGGATGTGTGATGTGATTGCAAATTTATGAATGCAGATGAATGGAAATGCCTAAATTGCCTTGGATAGGATTAGAGAGATATTTACATTGCCTCAGATATAGTTTAAAAATATCAAAATCACTTTCATATGGTCAAAAAGAGCATCTAGTAAGTCAGTCAATATCTTAACAGGAAAAATTAATGATTTGAGCCCTAGGAGATAGTCAATAAAAAGTTAGCAAAATCCTATAGCATTAGCTTAGAGACAGGACGAATACATGGATGATTCTGTAAATATTTGGCAGATGAGAACATACAGATCTGCCTAAATTTTTATGGTTAAAAAAGGAAAATCTAGAAAATAAAAATTGATACATGATTTTAAAAAGGGTTTAAGAAAAGCCTCAGGAGAGAGCAATCCTGTTAGATTCACAGCTTGAATGTGTCTTTGCAAATGCAAATTCGGCCAAATCAGCTAAGATGAAAATGAAGTCTTATCAGCTGGTCAGCTTCGAAGGCTAGCTTAGAAATAAAGGCTACTTAGAAACTTTAAATAAAACTTAAAAAATTTTAAAGACATATGTTGTATTCTAAAGAAATAAAGGCGTAAAAGATAGCGATTGGAACAGAGAGTTTAAAATATTTAAATGAGTTTTTAAAAAGCTGTTATAAAATATTCATTGGTTAAGTACATTTTTGGAACATCCAATGATGATTTAAATACTTTAAGAAAGATTCTGTAAGGAGATAATGATCCAGATGTACCCAAACAGCTAACTAAGAAGGTAGACATGTTCTATATAATTAGAGGAGGCGATTCAGCATCATCAGATATATTGACTATACAAAACCATGGGGTCTTATGTGTTCCCCACAAAACATAGTCCAACTTCGATTCTATAGCAGAAGGAACCATTAAGGTGGTTGCGCCTACCTGTCTCACAAGAGTATATATTAAGCCCTTATTTTAGAACAGTAGCTTACATCATGCAGAAATGCCATATAGATTCTAGAAGGTATTTTAGGAGAGAGGCAAATATGATACATGTGCCCTACCCTAAGCAACAGTTTAGTAGGTTATTTCAGAACAATGATTCATGGACGATCACCTTTGCTCAGTTTTCAGGAAGAACTGATAATCAGTTTCTAGCTCATGGACTGTTACAATTTACACTAACGCATCCTTTTGTATTTCCGAAATTGTAAAAAACAGTCCTGTAAAATTATGCTCGGTTAGTTTTTAACCAATGGTTCTATTGGGAGAGTCACTTACATAGGTTATTAATAGAAAGGAATAGATAGAGCAGACAGCTCATTCTTCAGATCAAATAATCAAATTGCGAGCTGTTGCAGTGGTCTTTTAGGTCTGGTAAATTTGTATACTGACAGTTAGTATGTCTTTAAGGCTTATAAGGTACTAGAGACAGTCCCATGCACAGGGTCTAGTAATAGTCAAGTCAGAATGTTATTTGAGCAAATTCAAAATGTTATTCACCTAAGAGAATTACCATGGTTTATGTGTCACACTGGGAACCGATTAAATAGCCCTTTCATATAAGTCATTGTTTAAGATGTTTTTTTTCCATGGGAATGCCAAAACGTATAAAAACAGATAATGGGTTTGGATATACTAGCAAAGCTTTCCAGCGATTTTGTGCTCAATGGACAATTGATCAAAAACATGTATTCATTATACATCCCCAAGAACAAGGAATAGTATAGCAGGCCCATAGTGCCTTCAAAACACTGATTCTAAGATAAAAAAAGGGGGAGCAGTGTCCCCAGTCTCCACATGCTGTGTTAAATCATGCACTGTTTATCTTAAACTTTTTAAATATGGATGCCAGTGAGCAATCTGATACAGACAGATTCTGGCATGAAGGAACTCCAGCAAATTTTGCTCAGGTCAAACGGAGAGATGAATAGATGGGCCCAGAATCCTTAATTATTTGGGGGTCGAGGGCATGTCTATGTTTTCTCGAAGGTGAAAAAATAGGCGTGCTGCCTGCTGGAGTGGTTGATGTGTTGCATGGAGCAGAGAAGAATTGGACCTGGGCCGACAGGATAATGTCTGAACCATTTGGATTGAAACACTGGACCTGTATTCCCGAACTCTGAGTGCATCTGACCTACAGCCCCAGGAAGAAAGGAGACACACTCAGTTCCAGTTTCGAGATGCTTTCCAGTGTCCCAGCCTCCCTACAGGA